>NW_025222928.1:5745328-5867795 GCF_014066325.1 Apis laboriosa | reverse complement strand
AAAAAAAAAAAAAAAAAAAAAGAAACGCGTTGAATCTGTTGCACAATCGTAATAAGCGAGACGATTTTTTCGGCCAATTTGAGACATGTTTCAAGCCGAACGATTTCCATCCGCTCGATCAAAAAGTATACAGATGCCATCATGTAGTCACAGCAACGCGTGTGACAAGTACAATCTGACAGTGAGAATATTTTTTTATCGTCACCATAGATTAAACGAGAAAGAAATATATTATTTTACTGTTCTATTTCTACTTCGACGGGAAAAACGAGGAAAAAGTATCACGTGATCACGAGAAATGAAACATACAGTCTGTTTTCGTCGTTCTGAATGGAAAAGCATAAAAGTAAAAAAAAAAAAAAAAAAAAAAAAAAAAAAAAAAAAAAAAAAAAAAAAAAAAAAAAAAATTATGAGAAAGGAAAAAAGAACCGTGTTTTGCGTAGAGAACAGAAAAATTTAACATATATATACATATATATATATATATATATTCGTGGCCGCTCCTTTGACTCGATCCATGTTTGTCAATTGGCAATTATCATATTGCCATTACTCTTTATCCCAGTTTTGGTCCTTTCCTTGCTCTGCCTGCGCCATTTTTGTGATATTACTATTTTTTATAATTACTTAAGGGCTTGGAAGTAAACAAAAGTATAAAGAAAAAAAAAATCGAGCCACGTGCAATTTCTCGACTTGAGTCTACAAATTTTCTCTATCTAGATTTCACAGAAATATTTGAAAAAGTATATATTCATTATCATTATTATTCTTATTATTAATATTATAATTATTATTATTAGCAGTCTTATTACTATTACCTGTTTTTATTATATTCAACATTGTATTGTAAATAATACATATGAAACAAACATCATTGCTAAGATCATTTCTTCACTTTGTCACACTATCTCTGTCGCTGAATTGACTAGTGTTTAAATAATATATTCGATTTGATGCAAACATACACACAAAAGCACGAGATATATATTTATATATACATATATATTTTTTAAATAGTTCCTAAGCTAGAGAATGTTTTTCAGTGATACACAAACAAACACACATTTGAATGGACATTTACATGAAATATATTTATAATAGATATCTCTCTCTCAGGTTTCCCTATTCAATTTTATACTTAACAATTAAATGGAATTTTCGATAAAAGAATATTTGATACATATTGTCGTAGCATCTTGTGTATCATTGTAAATATATGGTACTATGTATAATTTGTCGAGTAAAAGAAATATTTTGTGAACGACTTCCGTCGAGATTTCACGTGGCTCGCAAATTATTTATTATTATTGCTCGGAACTTTCACTCAATATAAGGACATGGAGAAAATTTATAATGAAGTACGACAATGAATGGAAAATAAGTAGTGTCGTGAACAAAAAAGAAATAGAATCGTCTATTTATACATAATATTATATTAAAATAAATTAATTATAAAAGAGAGAGAGAGAGAGAGAAAGAAGAAGAGAAGTTGATTGATATTTGACAAATTTCCAAGTTTTTTCTATTTGCAAAGAGAGAGAGAGAAAGAGAGGGAGAGAGAGAGAAAGAGTAGAAGAATGCGTGAAAAAAAATCCAGAGAATGATTGCGAAAGCGAATAAATAAACATAGAAGAAAGAAGTGAAAATGAATAAGTAAAGTATAATTAAATGAGACAAACATAAGTAAATATATTGTTGTATCTTTATTGTTGTTGTTGCATGAGACTAGCGTAATAGACTGAGCCATTACACGTGGTTAAATAACTATTAACGTAATATTTCTTAATTAATACTATATTATTGTAATTATTATACGATGTGTATTATATTTAATCGTAATGTTTCGTGCGGGCAGTGTTCGGAGGGAGTTCCCATCCTTTAGGACATTTTTAAAAAAACGCATGTATTCACTTACTATATAATAATTAATAGTAGCTTTGCCATTTTTAATCCATGATAGCCTTTTATCGTATCTATTATCGTTCTCTAAAAATTACAACATTTTTTTAATTCTGGATTACGTTTTAATATGTTATGATATCGTAGAGGATAGTCCACGATTGATTAATTTAATTTCTTATAACGTGATCAATCATGGCCGTATCAAATGTCATTTTAAATTATAGAAAACGTAGACGTGATCCTATATAATATCTTTATATATATATATATATATATAATATATATGTATGCGTGCGTGTGTGTTTGTGCGTTGTGTGTGTATCTGTGTACGCACGTATGTTGTGTGTAGTGTGTACATATATAATATATAAATTTTCCCATTCCAATCGAGAAGTATAGAAACGTGTGTCGTATAAGTATTTAATTTTTTCATTTGTCAATTTCTCGTTTGTTAACACGTTCAGGATGGCTTGTTTATTGTTGAGTCATGTGATCGATGTGATATCCACCAATTATTTATCCATTACTCGTGTATGGACGATTAAACAAAATTAGAAGATTGTGGATTATCGCATTTTTTTGTATCGTCTTTTATAAAAAAAAAAAAAGAAAGAAAGATACACGTATATTTAATAAACGCTTGGATTAAATTGTTGAATCATCCGATGATCCTAAACGTGTTAAACGATTTAAATATTGTATAATAATCTAATGTAAGGATAATAGGCAAAAAAGGCATATGGCATGATAAACATCTTATAGTTTAATAATGATGAGAAATGTCTCTGTAGGTTGTCAAATCCTTCTCGATTGGATCGCGTGAACAAAGAAGAGAAAAAGAGGAGATAAGGTAAAGAATCTTTTTCTTTCGCCTAAAGGATCGGAACTTCGTGGGGCTGTTCCTAGTACCTGATTATCCTATCCTTGCGGCACGAAAACTCTTTTCTTTCCATTGACGAAACAAAAACAAAAACAAAAAAAAAACAGCAACAACAAGAAAAACCATCCTCGTGATAATCGAGTTCTCTGTTCTCTCGCGTCTCGCAAGCGCCAGCGAATTCCTCTGTCCAGTGTTCACACTCGGTATAGAGAAAGAAAAAAAATATCGTAAAACGGTGTTCTTTTTATTGTTGCATACCTTGACTGCCTAGTACTTAAGTATACATAATACATGCATATATATATACATATAGGTATATATATATATATATATGTGTATGTATACATATTAACACATCTGATAGATAAAGAAAACTCGAGATTAGAGATCGCAAAAAAAAAAAAAAAAAAAAAATGAGTTTTCTTCGCATGAAATTTTCTTATAAATATTGAATATAGAGAGAGACTGCTCTTCGTAATTTTTCTTCTTTCTTGACACGTTAATATGCATACACATGAACACGATGCTTGTCAAGGTGCAACGAAAGGTGCTGACGAATGCTTGTTTGCGAAATTTTTGTACGTTGAAAACGTGGAAAACGAAACTTTTCAACTCGTTCGTTCTCCTCGACCCGATGGTGCGAATTTCCAAATCTCGCACAACGAACTGAACGAATAGAGAAAGAGAATAATCATCGCGACGGCGAAAGTACGAACAAGAATTCAAGAAAAGGGAAAAAGACAACCAAAAAAAATAAATAAATAAATAAATAAATAAATAAAGTAAAATAAAACGAGTGAGAGGAAACGAGGTGAAAGTGATGAAAAAAGCCGAGAGAAAACTTTGAAACACGCCACTCTTGACTTTTTATTCAGTATTGTAATATCGATATGATAAGCTTCTGGCAATCGTCTCATTGTGATCGGTGAAAATCTTATTTTAAATGCTATATCGTGTTTGACACTTTATTACTATTATTACGATTATTATTATTATTATTGTTGTTGTAATCAACGAACGGAAGGATTCATCGTTCGACTTTTTATCGGTAGGAATTGCGATCCTCGGGGCCCAGAATCAAAAAGAAAAAAAAAAGAAAAAAAGAAAGTCGGCTTTTTATTGTAATACGAAGCAAAAAAGAAAAAAAAAGAAAAAAAAGACAAAAACAAGTAAATAAAGAAGAACAAAGAGGAAGAATATTAAAAAAAAATAATAAATAAATAAATAAAACGAAGCGAAAACCAAACAAATAACAAAAAAAAAAAAAGAAATGGAACAAAAGAGAAGCCATAGAGAAAAAAAAAAGCGTCACGTGAGCACGCAAAGACCGCTTAGGAAGATATCGATCAAATAGATGCGAATAATTTCTATTTTTCATTTTCTCTACGCGTGTGTTTCGCGTTTACGAAACAATATTATTACGAGAAGAAATAATCATGGCGCGCCAAGAGAACATTTGTCACTTTTCTTTTCGTTCTTCTAGCGTTAAGAGATCGAAGAAATTCTTTGTGATCGAAGAAGTGTATCGTTGCGTTTTACGATTATCCCCACTGTGTGGAGAAAGCATCCATCGATCCTTCGCTCGAGAGGAGTAATATTCTGATCCAGTCAGAGACCTCCATTGCTCTCCTCTTCGTCGATACACGAGTAATATTGTACCTCGACATATGCACGCGCACAAAATCGATCCGTCTCTCGATTATTTTCTCTTGGCTCTCTGTGTGCTACGTGACCATGCCATTGGAAATAAATCTTGAGGAATAATAGCATAAAAGACAACCTATACGAGTGTCCCTTCACTGTCCAGATTTTTCTATCGAATGTAATCTTTCTTAATTATTATTCTCTCTCTCTCTCTCTCTCTCTCTCTCTCTCTCTCTCTCTCTCTCTCTCTCTTTTCTCCCTCCCTCCCCCTTTTCGCTTGTAAATATTTCTCGTATCGCGTGCTGTTCCATCTTTTAGATCCGTTAGATTATTGTGTCATTTACTTTTTTTCATTTTAATTTACGAGTGATATTTATTAGATAGCGTAAAACTTGACATTCCCCTGTTACGTTTTTTTATTTATTTTATTTATTTCAAAGAAATAAGCATATAGCATAGCTCGTTTGAATAAAAGATATTGAATGTANTTTTTTTTTTTTTTTTCTTTTTTTTTTAAGGAAAAATGTTTCTTTTATCCGTTTGGTTTTAAAAAATCGTCAAGCTTCTTTTTTATCAGTGTTTTATTTGCGAAGATACTCTTTTATTCGTAAATATAATAAGTTTGAACTGTCTTTTTTCAAATAAATGTATGTAAAAAAAAAAAAAAAAAAAAAAAAAAAAAGATTATTATATTTCAGTTTTTCGACAACATTTCAAGAATTACAACGTGTTATTTCCAAAATCAATTGATCGTTCGCAATAAAAAAAAAAAGAAATAATTAAATGACACAACGAATATCACATATATCATTTAACGAACGATAAATTGATCTTGGAATGAACAAGTGCCATTCCAGAAACCTTGACCCTCTTATAAATCACTCTCGACTCACCCTCTTCAAGATCGACAGACACTCTTCTTACCAACACATTTCCGTCTCTCAATCGGAAAAAGATAAATACCGCGAATTTCGATTTTTTTCGAAAAATTCGAAGAATCAAAAAAAAAAAAAAGAAAGAAACTTAACTTAAGATTCATTCGCAATAAATGATCGTTGAACGGCATCGTTCCATCGATTCAAATTTCCCGTTCGAGGGGAAAGAAAATTCGCTCGTAAAGATCGCGAGAGGCGATCACGAGCGTCCCATTGGATGGCGGTGTCCCATTCGAGGGCAGTAAAACGACCGTAAACGTTTCTGGCTTATAAAAGCGTGGATAAAACGCGTTTCCCACGCGTCCAATCGGTCTAACGGCCGGCTTAAGTGATTGCTTCTCTTCATTAGAGGCACGATAGAGTCCATCTCCTCTCTCTCTCTCTCTCTCTCTCTCTCTCTCTCTCTCTCTATCTTCTCTCGAGAGAAACTTGAGGGACAGGTGCGGTAATGGCCCGTATCCGAGCTGGATATCCGCGTCTCTCTCTCTTTTCCTCTCGCTGGGAAAGGGGAAAGGGACGAGGAAGGCAGTTGCAGTCGATTTAACCCCTGCGCTCTTCCCCACCACCCCAGAGACTATTACGCGAATTGATTCGGCATCGACTCTCCGTTGGCCGGGGTGGGCAAGCATCGTTTAGCTCCTCGTTTCTTCCATTCTCTCCTCCCCTCCCCTTCCTTGTCCTAACGCGAAGATTGTTTCTTTTGGGGGAGAAGGGGGGAGTCTGTTTGCACGGTGAATCTGTTCTTTCTTTTCCTTTTTCTTTTTGAACGATTTTAACATCGACAAAATTTTAATATGGATTNTTTTTTTTTTTTTTTTTTTTTTTTAATTCGTAACTCGCCGGTATTTTGGATAAAGATAAAGAATTTTTTCCTCTCCTTCTTTTTCTTTCAAAGATTTTTCTGTCAGAGGTGAAGGGAAAGTTTGGAATTGAAGATAGAATTTAAGAATCCTCTTAGAATGGAAGATCTTGAAAAAAGAAGATTAACATTTGAATTTTCCATTAGTTAAGATATTAATATACGGATGATTGGAGCAACACGTAAGAGGGAGGGGGGAAAGGTAGGCGAGAACACTGGAACAGTAGAAAATGTAGAGATCAATCGTGGAAACGGAAAGGGTGTTGGAGAAGTGGAAAAATAATTCACGCGGGCACGCGGCTACCCTTGGTACGGCACTGACTGGCGGGCCAAGGGGCTGGTTGGCTGCACCTTCCTTCCTTCCTTCCCCCCGCCCCTTAATCTAATCCAAGGATAATCTAAAATTCATGACACACATAACTGCCAGGCGATGATATATCTGGTGGGGGTGTAGAGGCAACGTCTTTCCTCTTGCATCCCTTGGTCCATCCGCTACCACCCAACCCCTCCCAACAACTCGACCTGGCACAGCTATAGCTATATATGATTCCGAGTTTCTCGCAATCACTGGTATTATTATTTAATGCATCATGGTCGGGTACATGCTCGCCCTCCGGTAAATCGCGATATCGCGCGGCTCTCTCCTATTCATCAACCGCGAAATGGCGCCATTTTTTTTTTCCTCCCCGCCTCTTTCCCACCTCCGGATTTGGAAAAGGTGAGAATATTTATTTTTATGAAACTCTTCAAGAATATGTAATACTCTTATTACGTTAATAGTAATAATAGTATACGATGGGCACAATGTTTATGATGTAGATAATATTATTTTTTCTTTTTTTAAGAATATTAGAGTTAATTCTTGCGCGAAATATGTATGATTATTACTTTGAAAGACGAAGAAGAAAGGAATATTTGTGAATTTAACTTTTATCGAAAAATCTATAGCAAAAAAGTGAATATATAAAGAAACGTATATAAATATTGAATTTCTGATGAACAATATTTTCTTACCGAAAAAAAAAATATATATATATATATATAACGAATACAGAGATTCCAGATTTAAATCTTGAAGAATTAAAAAACACGATTAAGAATTGAACGTATTTCAAATCATTTTAACCTCGAGAAACATATTTCTTTCCTTCCGTTGAAAGAAGATGGCGAAAGAAGCAAGAATCGAATCGATCAACGTTAATCGCGTAAATCGATCGGATTACCGCGAATAAGGGAATGGATAATTGTTTTATCGTTTTCCCGGTTTATTTGGCCGCGGGACACGTTCTTTTCCATCGCTCTCCGTCGAAATAGAATCACGCTCGAATCGAGTTAATCGACGGTGTGCAATTTGAATAATTTATTCGAGCCCGACTAACCGAATTGTTGCTCATTACGCGTTCATGGCTTGTCGGTTAACCGATTGATTATCCTGGAACGGTGGTACACGCTACTCGAAAATCGGGTAAACACCACCCGATTTAACAGTGACGGGCTCTCCGATGGAGGTCGCCTTCGTCGTTGATAATTATTCTCGCTGCGTTGTGAACACAGGATTCCGAATTATCGACCGTGGGGAGTGCAATATTTAATCGCGAATTATTGGTCTGGTTCGATGATTCGTTTACGTCGTTAATTCATTAATCCTCGTGGACGCGTCCACGGCTCATCTCTGATTTTATATATAAGAAATTACACGCCATTAAACGGTGACCGCCATTTTCAAATTATTATTCGAAATGAATTTTTTATGATTATTGGACTCTTTTCGATTCGACTCGATTCGAAAATTGTTGTGGGAAAAAATTATTACTATTTTTTCTTTTTTTTTCTTTTTGGTCGAGTCGATTCGTGATTCGGGCGAAATAAATAAATTCGCGATCGAATCATGAATTATGGAGGAGGGGGGAGGGGTCAAGTAACGACGTTTACATGGCGCAAATAACGTGATCAGCCATAAGGGGCCGCGATAACCGCGACGATCCATTTTCATTCCCCGCGTGATTATTCTACGCTCGTCGACTCGTCGACTTTTCGACGAAGGGCAGCTGGTAATTGATGATCGCCACTGGTTTTCGCGGCCCATTATATCTCAGTTACCCACGCCACCGACAGGATGGCGGAGCGGTTTCAATCGTCCTTTCCTTTATGCGCAATAAACACCGTCTGATGATTAAATATTTCCACCTAAAGATCTTTAAATTAATCGTATCGGCGAAACGTTTTAATAGCACGAACGGAATTAAATTGAACAGTGATTTGATCTGGAAAAATATGAATGGCGAGGAAAAATTTGTTTGAAACAAAGTGAGTATATGATTTAATTTTATTTTAATTGTCAAGTAAAAAAAACGATTATTATCGATGCTTCGAATTTTTCTTATTATTAAAAGAATATACCGAGGATCGTTCTTCGACAGATTTTAATTTTTTTTTTTTTTTTTTACTCGAAATAATTTTAATCTAAACGCATATCGAAATTTATAAATTTAACACTATTATTTTTTAAATTGATCGCGAGGAATCGCGCGTGTCACGATACGATCCCAAATACAATTGAGACTTGTGAGTGTTCTCGATCCAGTGCAATCAGACACGAAATATCAATATCATTAACGATCAGATCGATCAAGATCCCTGGAAACAGGGACATTTCTACGAACGTATATACGTAAATAGGTAGAATCGCGTCGGTTCCTCGATAGAGGAGTCGAGGAGGGAGAGACGCACGTCAGAGGAGATTTTCACGGCACCCCTTGGCGCCCAGACAAACGACGGCCAATTTACGAGCAAAAGAGAAACTTCTTTAAACTCGGATTAAAATAAGCGACGAAAATGCCTTTTCTTCTCCCTCCTCCTCTTCCCTTTCGCTCCAACCTTCTCTCATATCCACCCTCGAAATTCATTTCGCCGCTGAGACATTATTTTATTCGTCGCTACGAAGGGGGAGGAAGGGGGAGGGGGACAGTTTTCGGTGACGTTAAATTGATGCAGGGTCAGCTATATTATACAATATGATTATACAAATGATCCATACTTGATATTTCGTTAAATATCCTCCGCGTATTTTTGGATCGTTGTTGGTACAAGTTTTATCAACGTCGTATCGATCGCAATTTCGTTAATAAATATTCTCCACCAATTTTGGATTATTCTTAATAAAAAATGGCGATCGAACGATGATGAATCTCGTAACTCTTGCGAATTCTTCTCTCAGAAGAAATTAAATTACATTTGTGTGGATAAGACACAAAAGAGAATCGTGGAAAAGATGGAAATCGAACGAAATCCGGAACACCGATACCGAATCCAATTCTTTCTCGTCCCACGCGTTTATAATAAAATTTTTTCACTCAGAAACATCCCCTAAACTCGAAATACGTAGCCGATAAATTCGTGCGAATTCTCAGAATCCCCCTTCATCCCCCTTCCTCCATACCAACACGCTTCTCGTGTACGCAGGGGAGGGGGGAGGAGAGATTTGTTCACACGTACTCGAGTTCCAGTTCGGGATTATAGTTTGAAAACCGAGCAGTGGAGCAGTGGCGATGCGCGGGAATCGTTTTGTTTTTTAATCAGATGGCGCGTATCGAGCGAGAACGGGACGGGCGCGGCGGCAGGATAGGACAATAACGACGCCCTCGGGAGCGTCCAGGATGAATCCCGGCTAACGCGATTAAGCGACGCGCAACTGATTTCGCCAACTGGTTGATTTACCTGGGAAACGCGTGCACGCCGGGCCGGCCATCCACAATTAAAATACATTAACGGAAAACGAATGGCCGGCGATCGAAGGTTCGACCTTCGCGTGATTGATGAGGAGAAAAGAAAATTTTTCCCTGCGCTGTGTATCAGGAATTTTTATTAACGAGTTGTATCGTATCGATGATGGAGTTGGAGTTGGCGTTGGATATATTTAAGTCGATTTGGATTGATTGTTGATTAAAATTGGCGAGTTTTGAAAATATCTTTGATCTAGGAGAAAATTATAAAAAGATAAAAATTATATTTTCGTAGAAAATCTATTTTAAGAGGTTAAGGAAATATGGTGAAATGTAATCATATCTTGTACTGGGCATACTATCCTAAATTTTATTAACGAGTTGTATCGTATCGATGATGGAGTTGGAATTGGCGTTGGATATATTTAAGTCGATTTGGATTGATTGTTGATTAAAATTGGCGAGTTTTGAAAATATCTTTGATCTAGGAGAAAATTATAAAAAGATAAAAATTATATTTTCGTAGAAAATCTATTTTAAGAGGTTAAGGAAATATCGTGAAATATAAATATAATAATAAATATAATAATAAATATAATAAAATATATTTTTGCAGAAAATCCATTTCAAGAGGTTAAGGAAATATGATAAAATGTAATCATATCTTGTACTGGGCATACTATCCTGAATTTTATGAACGAGTTATATCGTATCGATGATGGAGTTCGAATTGGACAATATTTAAGTCGATTTGGATTGATTATTGATAATTGGAATTGATTAAAATTGGCGAATTTTGAAAATATCTTTGATCTAGGAGAAAATTATAAAAAGATAAAAATTATATTTTTGCAGAAAATCTATTTTAAGAGGTTAAGAGGAAATATTGTGAAATATAATCATATCTTGTGCTATCCTGAATTTTATGAACGAGTTATATCGTATCGATGATGGAGTTTGAATTGGACAATATTTAAGTCGATTTGGATTGATTGTTGATTAAAATTGGCGAGTTTTGAAAATATCTTTGATCTAGGAGAAAATTACAAAAAGATAAAAATTATATTTTCGCAGAAAATCTGTTTCAAGAGATTAAGAAAATATTGTGAAACATAAGAAGAAATTCGTCTTAGAAGCTACGATAGATAAATTCAAAAATTCAAAATCTCGAAGAAAGATCCTTTTTTAAACTAAGAAATTAAAAAAATAGTACTACGAAATATAGAAGAAACTTTAACCTCTTATGTTTTTTTTTACATAAAAATCCTCTCACAAACGATAAAAAAGATCGCGAGATTTTTCTTTTCACCTTCCACCCACTTTTGAAAAAAAAATTAAACAAATATCCAAGTATAAAGTAAAATACCGTAAAAATATCATCAAGAAGCCTCTACCTTTTTCTTTACAACGTCTCTTCAAACCTAAAATAAACGGATAGATAAAAATCGGAAATGGAGAACGGTGAAAAGTGAAACTGATAATTAAAAAAAAAAAAAAAAAAAAAAAAAAAAAAAGAACGAAGCTTAAAGAAATATTATTGTAACGCGGGAGCGCGAGGTGGATGGTAATGGCGCCCGAGGGACGAGAGGGGTAACGCGATTAGACCGGGTGGAACGATTCGGCCAGCTTGATTTATCCGCGTACCAACGCGTTATTGCATTAGCGCCCCGGCGACGATGCCACTGGCCAGGGCATCGTCCCGGGGACGGAAACCCGTGGCCACCGCACAAGGTCCAGCCGTCCGTGAATCATCCCTAAGAATTATGTCTTGGACGATGGTGCCAGGACAAGCCGATTTGTCGGCTGGCCGTAGAGCTTCCTTAACTTCGTAACACCAGAGAAATGGAGGATTATAAGCGAGTTTAGAAGCGAATTTCCTCCTCCCTTCTTGCTTCGACCGTGGAGCAAGAATCGGATCGTTCGTTTCCTCGAGCAAGGAGATGGAGTTACAGTGAAAGAAACAAACTTTTTCGCAGAAATTTTTTTCTTCTCGAAAAGGGCGAAATGTATGAAAATGGTGAAAACGGTGTTTTGGATCGGATTACACGTGGTGAGAGAAAGAAAAGAAGAGGGGATCGAGAAGATGATGTTTTCTGAAAGTTTCTTCGTCGCATCGACGAAAGATTTCGTCCGGGATGAGCATCGAACCGCTTCTCTCTCTCTCTCTCTCTCTCTCTCTCGCCGGGGTAATAATGAGCAATAAACAACCCACGTTTCGATGATTCAAGTTTATATATTTTAAAGCTAATAGTATACAGTGACAATCATGTATCCAAGAAACAGTCTCGCCAAAATCGAGTCCATTTTTCAATTTAATCCGCGTCGAAATTTCGAATATCCCGCGTCGCTGCGAATTTTCGAAAATTCTCGAACCGGTTCCCTCCCCGAAGCTTGAGAAAAATGTAATCGAAATTTAATCAATAGGATAACTTTCTATGGTCGCGAAACCAGAGATCCCCATTCCCCGCTCGCTTCCAAGCCACCCCCCACTCTCTACTACGAATCTCCTCTGCTATTTATATTTATATTTATATTTATATTTATATTTATATTTATATATATATAATACTTTATATTGTATAATACACACTTCACCCCGAATCGTTCACTTTATACACATCGAGACTTCCGTTTGTACTTGTCGGACACGCAGACGTGACGAGTATCCTTACAAATTTATCACCATCCTTTCAACGAACGAATAAACGACGATATTCTCTCGAGACAACCAATATCCAGAAATTATCATTCCCTATATGTGTATATATATATATATCGATCACCAACACTGTTCAACAACGATGGCGAGTCCCAAATCAAACGTTGCCAATTTTCAAGACAATTTTCTATCCATCTCTCCCCAATTTCGATTTCCAACATTGATCTTAAACTTGAAATTAAAATTCTCATCCCTCTTACACGTCCATCTCACGCACAAGATAATGATCTCTCGTTGAAACGTACGAAACCCCTCCTCCCCTCCCCTCGATACTCACCACCGTGACGAAGAAGACTCTTGAGAGAGAGAGAGAGAGAGAGAGAGAGAGAGGGGAGGGAAGGATAGAGAGATCGGCGATTCGTCCGTTTTTACGCGGGCCTGTCGAGTCCAAGGGCCTCCTGGTGACGTCTCGCCTTCAACCTGAGATCGGCGATGCTGCTGTTCTTGGAGCGCGCCGCGGCCGCGGCCAACGAGGCCGCGAGGCTGAGGGGGTGGGGGGGATGGTGGCTGGCGGCGGGTGGCGGGGGCGGTGGGGGCGGGAGGCAGAAGAGGCCGCCGGCAGCCGCGTAATGGAGGACGGCCGGATCGAAGGCAGAGGCTGGTGCGGTCGTTATGTTGCCACCTGCACCCTGGATCGGGGGGTGCAACCTCAACGCGGGAAGGTAGGGCGCCACTCGACACGGTTCCAACGTAGCCGGGGGGCTGCGAGGCGCCAGCACCATTCCACCTGCAACGCCTTCCATTCCAACCAACGTGTGGGTTATTTCGTGTGTTGTGGTAGTGTAATGTGGTAATAATGTAGTGTATGTGCGTGTTGTAATGTAAACGATTGTTTATTTCATTTTTTTTTTTTTTTTTTTAGTATTATTTAATCAGTTATTATTTAGTCAGGCATGAGAATGTTTCTTGTGAGGAGAGAAGAAATCTATGAGTTTTCTTTCGAAAACTAAGCTAAGCTGGATTTCTATTTTTCTTTTTTAATAAAAGGTTGTTATATTTATATGATATTATATATCGTGTTATCGTTGTCGTCTATGTTAAACGACAATAATTAGAATTTTTCGCTTTTAAAATTTTGTTATTATTATTATTAGTTTCTTCTAGAGGAAAATAATTATTGTGATATTTGTTTGGATAGGAAAGTGGATGAAAAACGAATGGTCGGGTTCGTTTTACCTTTGTGCAATTGGCTCTCGTGCTTGCGACACTTGGCACGCCTGTTCTGGAACCAAACTTGAACCCTCGCCTCGCTTAAACCGAGTCTCTGGCTAAGTTCTTCCCTCATGAACGCGTCGGGATAATGAGTCTCGTCGAACAATCTTTCCAATTCGGCCAATTGTTCCAAAGTGAAATTCGTTCGAGATCTTCTCTGTTTCCCGTTCCCGTTGCCGCTGTTCCGGCAATTCGACCCTGGAGAAAAAATATATTTTCAAAACTGTGGGTGATTCTAGAGAGGAAAGTTAGAAAGAAAATTAATCGATCGAGTTTTCTCGAGTAATAATTTTTCTAATTCTACCTCCTCTTTTTCGTTCCAGGGATTTTTACGAGGATCTTTAAATCGCGGGAGCGGTCAAGAGGAAATTCGAAATTTAATCACCGCATAATCGTTCACAGGTCATTTCTTCAGGCCCGGCGACATCAACATAAATTCCTTCCTTTTTACGAGGATCTTATTCAAATTACGCGGCGAGAAGAAGTTTCGATTAGTCGAAATCAGAGAGACGTCTCGTCGGAATACGATTTACATCTCTCTTCGCGAAAAACATTGAAAAACTCTTCTTCCTCCTTGGTGGAATTAACATAATTACTCCAATTTTGGATTTTTGGATTAAAAAAAACGAGGAATTTTCCGTATTTTATCGCCAAACCCGTTCTATTTTATAATTTAAAAAAACCTTTGTGCGATTATTTGATCGAGTCGATTTTTGAAATATTCAAAAATTTAGGAAAAATCAATACCACAGTTTATGCCATAGAAAATGAAAAATTTCACGTGGACCAGATCGACATGCAAAAATTTGATCGAGTTAAAATTTTCGAAATATTCAAAAATTTAAGAAAAACCATCATCACAATTTATGCCATAGAAAATGAAAAATTTCACGTGGACCAAATCGATATGCAAAAATTTGATCGAGTTAAAATTTTCGAAATATTCAAAAATTTAAGAAAAACCATCACCACAGTTTACACCATGGAATATTGATTAACAAGATGAAGAATTTTCTATTTCACGTATTCAGATCAATCGTGCGATAATTCGATCGATTTTACGATTTTTGAAATATTCAAAAATTCAGAATACAAAAATTCAAAATAAAAATTCAGAATGGAATATGATTAACACACCACGAGAGGATGAAGAATTTCCTAATTTCGGATCGGCGGTCGGTATCCTCCTCATAATTACTCCGCTAACAAATACTTACAAACCCAACAGTCTCTTAGGAAAGGTCCAATTATCCCCCACCCCAACCCCCTACCCCCCGTCAACTAATTTCTCCTGTCCATCCCAGATCTTAAAAACTGTTCGAGAAGCCTCGAAAGGAGCCGCAACTTGCTAGCCTCCGCTGTTTGGAAGAAGGGGGAGGGGAGGGGAGGCTGCGGGATAATTAACGGGCGTACGATTTAATTAACGGCTGCTTAATGCAAAGTAACTACCTAGAAGTACTCGCGAAGGTGTTTCCAATGGGGTGTTTCCTTGCGGGGGTGGTCCGTGGCCTTGGTCACGAGCAGGGACTGAGAGGGGGGAGTGGAGAGAGGGTTTGGAGGGGTGGATTAAGCGCCTCGCGTAACAGCCCTTGACGAAGGGGACGTGATTTATATAATTTAGCAAAGTGGTGAGCAGCTACGCAGCCTTGTACAGGGTCGTTAGTTACCCTTCCGTCCCCTCCTTCTGTTTAGTCTCTCTCTGTCTTTCTGATCGCATCTCTCTCTCTCTCTCTCTCGTCTTTCTACCGTCTGTCCGCCAAGATTTCCTATCTTTCTGATAAGATGGATCTTACACTTACGTGTAATCGTTTGTAATGATAATTAAGATAATTGAGAGAATTAAGAGGAATCGTTTCGTGATGATAATCTTTCGAATTGATTAATAAATTTCCACATATTCTGTAAATAAATAGATGGAATAAATTTCTAAGGATTATTTGTATGTACAGAGAATGAAATAATATTTCTAGGAGAATATTTTTGATCGTGATTGAAATCTTAGAAACGAAATTACCATTCGATTAACGATACTTTAACACCGATAACTTTATACCAACTCGATTACAATCGGTTACCAATCCATTCTCCCCCCTTCTCCCCCCCCCCCCCCCTCAATGACCGACATCCTCCTCTCGTTATCCGCGTGAAATGTATGTGAAATCTCGTTGGTCGATTTTCGTTTCGCGCTCGGAGATTTTGGGACGAGATAAAAGTGAAGAACGAAATTGCAGAAGAGAGGGGGGTGAAAAAATAAGGGGAAAAACGAGGTCTCGATTAAAACTCGAGGAGAAGTTGCAAGGATCACGATGAAGTATCGCGCTTTAATCAATTAGCGCGTAGCTACGGTAATCCAATCGGAGGCATGGCAGAGCGGATCCCCCCCCTCCCCCATATGTATATCCATATGTACAGCGGTTTAAAACCCCCTCCTGGTAAAATAACTCGCGCGGTTTCCGTTCTCGTTCCAATCATCCGCCCCTTCATCGTCAAACTACCCCCGCCGCTCCCTTTCACCCCCACCACCCGTCTGGATTTCTCCCGTTGTCGATCGTTTTGACGATATCTGCCGCCACTCGATATCTGCCCGTTATATCCATGCTTTGCGATCTCATGACCGATTTCTCCCCTTCTTTTTTTTTTTCTTTTTTGGAATTTTTCGAATATTTTCTTTTTTTTTAAATCTCCATTTTACGAAAGTTATTCCTTGGAAATCTGGATCATTCTATTTTACAGAATGTAGATATATTTTGGGATATATACGTACCCACGAATGTTATCGAAACTTTTGATTTCTTTTTTTTTTTAATAAAAATCCAAACACGAATTCGAAGTAATAATACAGTGAGATTGTTAAGTCTTGTCCAAACTAGTCATCAGAATTCCCCTTTCGAAGATTTTTCAAGCACGTTCTACGTTTCAACTAATAAAATCAGCAATGCAAGAGCATATCCTTTTACTCGTTATCTCGAGTAAAAAAAGTAAATATGGAAGAGCGGACATGGACGAGCAAACGAGTAATAGGCGCGAACTCGCGTGTCGCGACGGTCGGAAGGATAAAGCGGGAGATAGAATGGGGAGGGGAGGAAGAGAGAAGGAGCGAGCGATAGTGGAAAAGGCGAAGCAATCACACTCGGACACGAGGGGCCGCTAATTCGATTACTAAGAGCGCTGCCCTCTTGGCCTGATCCGCCGGTCGAACCGCCCTAGCACCGGCCTCCGCTTTTCTCTCCCTTTCCAAACGAGTCGAGATATCGCGGCCATCAGGCGTATAAAAGCGTCGGGACAACCATGGTTACAAACAACCTCTTCCCTCGGTTTTTTTGTCGCGTGCGCGTTCTAACTACATATGCCACGTCCATGTTTTCGTGAATTACTTGGAGGCGAGGGAGGATGGAAGAGGCGAGAAAGTGGTGCGTGGATGGAGATCCTTGGAATTTGAAATGAAGATCGAGGTTATGTGTGCAGCTACGAATAAATGTTGTTCGAGGATTTTAATAAGTGATTTAGCTTAGAGAGTAACTTTATTCGAAATTATTAAATACTGCGTTCGATAATGTTTCGTTACTTTATCCTCAAATTTTATATACTCTAAATTTTGGATTATTCTTCCCCTCTTTTTATCGTATTTCATTATCCCTTTCTTGCTTGAATTAACATGAAATGCGAATAAAATATATTCAATGTTTTTATTAATCGATTATAAATCTTATTATCTCTTAATTTTCCAAATTTCAAAATCGATCGAAATGGAATTATTTGTGAAGAAAATATCCAAGAATACAATAAAATTTGACATCTGAATGAAACGTCAAATCTATGAAGATGTGATTATAATGAATTAATGCCACATCTAATATTCTAATAATTAAACACATCGAGACTAAAAAATTTGAAAGTGCACTATTTTTTATAAATATACCAATCAAATCTGAAACTACTAATACAGCCTAAAGAAAGCAGTTAAAAATACCGTCTATTTCTTACTTCGAGTCAAATTTGCACGATTCAAATTTCACTCAAATTCCATCCATCCGAATCAATCGTTTATGTTTTCCACCCAAAACCTGTCCAGAAGAAGATTCACGAGGAAGCGAGCCGAGGATTGGCCTGATAGATAAATATGGGGAGAAGAATTCGAGGTGGGTCAAAAACTTACGGGGTCGTAAACTTACGAAAGAGAGGGAGGGAAGGGGGACTTTGACCAGGGGGCGGTCAAATACGAGCGGGTGGCGGTAAACGCCGATGGCCATTTGGGAGAGACGCGTCGTGTGCGCGAGCAAAGTGTTGCCGAACGAGGAGGAGAGTGTTGCACGGTGATCTACCGCGACTACTCTCTTTCTGCGACGATATTTGTTATGTCGCGTCGTTCCTCCACGGCTGCAGGCCGTGAAATATCGCGGCCATCCCTTCGTGACTGTCCACGGACGTCTCGCGAAATCGTCCAATTGGATCGATTGGATCGAATCGTTTCACTCCTGGACGAAATTGGAAGGAACTCGGGGAAATATTAACACGTTGCGTACGCCACTCTGCTCGCTCAACGCGCTTCCAACACGTATTTTTGAGCGTTCTAAAAAAAGTATATAGCATGCATATATATATATGCACTTTTTAACTCACATTTATAATGTATTCTTAAATATTATTCTATATTTCTTATACATCTATTTATTGTGTATAGACTTTTTTACATTTTAACTATTATTTATTATATAAGTAAAATTAAATCGATTAATTATTTTTTACTTTACAAACTTGAATAATATTTCAGAGTATGATATCTGGTAAAATTCTTTTTTTGTACTAAGCATATATATATATATGCACTTTTTAACTCACATTTATGTATTAATGTATTTTTAAATATTATTGTATATTTCTTATATATCTATTTATTGTGTAGGTTTTTTTACATTTTAACTATTATTTATTATATAAGTAAAATTAAATTGATTAATTATTCTTTACTTTATGAAACTTGAATAATATTTCAGAGTATGATATTTTGAAATATTCTTTTTTTATACTATGCATATATATATACATATTTTTTAACTCACATCTATAATGTATTCTTAAATATTATTGTATATTTCATATACATCTATTTATTGTGTAGATTTTTTTAAATATTAACTATTATTTATTATATAAGTAAAATTAAAATTAATTATTCTTTACTTTACAACTTGAATAATGTTCCAGAGTATGATATCTTGAAATATTCTTTTTTTGTACTATGCATATATATATATATACATATTTTTTAACTCACATCTATAATGTATTCTTAAATATTATTCTATATTTCTTATACATCTATTTATTGTGTATAGGCTTTTTTACATTTTAACTATTATTTATTATATAAGTAAAATTAAATTGATTAATTATTCTTTACTTTACAAACTTGAATAATGTTTCAGACTATGATATCTGGTAAAACATTCTTTTTTTGTACTAAGCGTATATATATATGCACTTTTTAACTCACATTTATAATGTATTCTTAAATATTATTCTTATACATCTATTATATTTCTTATACATCTATTTATTGTGTATAGGCTTTTTTAACTATTATTTTAACTATTATTTATTATATAAGTAAAATTAATTGTACTTTACTTTACAAACTTGAATAATATTTAAGAGTATGATATCTGAAGCATTCTTTTTTTGTACAATGGCATAATTTGCAATTGTATCTGTTTCCTTTTTCAATTCGACGAACAGACTTTACATTTTTGTATCGGGAATTTCCTCTTGCTTCTTTTATTGCTTCGAGTGTCTTTAATTCCTCGATTAATTCATCGATCGAGTCGAAAAAACATTAAAAAGTGACATCTCGTGATGCAATATATTAACGGAGCGTTGTTGTTTCTTCTCCTCCTATTCTCTGCGAATAAACGTCTTTTTACACAAGAAATAACGTAAAGAGATAACGATTTTGGACAAATATTTTATCAGGAAAATTATCCAATTTGTAGGATTTAAAATCGTGACTCTTAGATATTTTCCTTTTTCTTTTTCTTTTTAGATACCCTGCAAAATTCTCAAAAATCAAACTTATAATTTTCCAAACCCTTTCAATATCCCAACCTTCCCTTCTCCCACAACGGCCCGCAAAAAAAGCCTGAAAGAAAGCGAGGGAGGGGGGGGGAGAGAAATCGAAGCTTCAAAGCTCGTAATTCACGAAAAAAAACGTGGAGAGCCCGGTGACAGAGATGGAAGAATGGCGGACAATGCGCGCCAATAAAAAATGCAATCGACAAAGCGTTACATAGAGGGCGGTTAAATTGGATGGAAGGTCTCGGATGGAAAATCGAGTTTGAAAAAAAACAAAAAAAACTGACGCGTTCAAAGGTAACCAGAATGCCATGGTTGGTTCCTCGCCACGATAACTCTGGCGTCTATTGCGGCCGGAAACTCGCATGAATTTATGGTTTAATATGCGGCCCGCCGCGTTAGTTGTGTACGCCCCCTAACACGCTCGCCTCCGCTGGATGGAGAAAAAGGGAAAGAGGAACAGAGAGAGAGAGAGAGAGAGGTTCCATTCTCTCGGGGGTCCATAACTTTTCCCGATTAAGCGCAAATCAAAAAGCAATCTGCTCGGCCGGCAGCCATCGGACGCGGCCAAGTAGAACCATAAATAACGGCCGAGTTTGAAGAAGCGGCGAAGAAGCGGGTGGAAAACTCGTTCGAATCGTTTTGGTTTTTCCGAGAGAGAGAGAGAGAGAAAAGGAAGGGTATCTTTCTTGCGAAGCTTCCTTTCATTATTTATTTCATTCTTTTATAGTCCGGTTTTGGTGTTGAGTATCGTGTAACTGGAGATTGAAGATTGATTAATTATTGGTGATTACAAGTTGGTTATATTGATATTGTGAAGTGGAGAGAAGAGGATGTGTAAGGCATATATGTGCGAGGTTGGTAAAGGAATGAAAAAATGAAGTTATTGACGTTCAAGTGGATGTTGTTGAATTGGAGATTGAAGAGGAGGTTCAAAGTGAGAGAATTATAAATTGAAATTGAATATTTTTATCATTGAATATTGGATATTGGAGTGGAATTGTGTTATTATGAAACGTAGATTGGAGAGAAAATAAGTATGAAATTGTTATTCTTGTCATTATGTAAATTGAAGTATTGAAGCAATAGTGCTCATATTATAGAGTGGATATTGAAGATTGAACAGAAAGTGTATGCAATAAGTTGGCATCCAAATGGATATTGCAAATTGAAGATGAAGTTGAAATATAATGGAATAAATTAAAATTGATATTACCATTGTTGTGTATACAACAAGTGAATATTATGAGATTGAGAAGGAGAAATACGTGATAACTTAAAGTTGATATTCTTGGATAATATTTGGAAGGAATTTTTATGGAGAATATCTCTTATTACTTGGAAGAAATGCAATTTTTGGTGAAGCCAAAAGGAGAAAATTTGAATTGAGAAATCTAACTGACTGAAGTAATGTTGAATTTTTCTGAAATATTTGGATGGAGAATCGATCGAGACGGAAAGTCGTGACAAAGGAGGATGACAGGCAGGAAGAAGAAAAGTGCAAGTGGTGGTCGGTGAACGGTCGTTATTGAAGTCGACTTGGCATCTGGGTAAAATTGGAGGTCGGTGATCGTTACGTTGTGAACGGTCAGCTATTCCCAATCACTTCTGAGCTTTATTGGACGACGTGTTGAATTATAAACGAAGATCGAACCCTCCGACGATACGTGCCCGAGGTTCCTGACCTTCTTACCATCGAAACACAGAACGAATATCATCTTTAAAACCTCTCGTAACACCAATCGTATCATTCTAGGTATAAAATATTCAAAAATATAATATTCCATATACTCGAAAAAATTATAACAAATATTCTTCCTTTTCTAGCAATTAGATAAACAATTTCTACACTTGGAACTTAATATTCTCATCAATTAATTTAAGATATTTTATCTTGGTATAGTCAACACAAAAATATCTAAAATAATTAGAATCCAATTATTTTCCTCTTACAAATATTTTCTTTAAAATCTCTCGTATCATAAAATATTCTAAAATATAACATTCCATAGAATTGCATTTGCAACTTGATATTCTTAAGTCAACTCAAACAAACAAACAAACAAAATATCTAAAATAATTATATAATCCTCCAATCATTTTCCTTTTATAAATATTTAAAATCTCTCGTATCATAAAATATTCTAAAATATAACATTCCATAGAATTGCATTTGCAACTTAATGTTCTAAGTTAGTCAACACAAATAAACAAACAAACAAAATATCTAAAATAATTATATAATCCTCCAATCATTTTCCTTTTATAAATATTTACTTTAAAACTCTCGTATCATAAAATATTCTAAAATATAATATTCCATGCTCGAATTGCATTTGCAACTCGATATTCTCATCAATTAATTTAAAATATTTTATCTTGATATAATCAACGTGAACAAACAAACAAAAAATATTTAAAATAACTAAAATCTTCCAATCATTTTTTCTCTTATTAATACTTTGTTCAAAATCTCTCGTAATATCAATTGTATCATTGTAGATACAAAATATTCCAAAATATAATATTCCATGTGCTCCAAAAATATTCTAGCAACTAGAAAAATAATTATTAATATATTTTTCTATGCTTAATTTGCAATACTCGATGTACTTAAGATAATTTACTTTGAAATAATCAACACAAACAAACAAACAAAAAATAATTAAAATAATTAGAATCCTCCAATCATTTTCCTTTTACTTTCTTTAAAACTTCTGGTATCATTGCAGATATAAAATATTCTAAAATATAATATTCCATACTCGAAATTGCATTTGCAACTCGATATTCTTACTTTCTTTAAAACCTCTAGTATCATTCTAGATATAAAATATTCCAAAATATAATAGTTCCAAAGTACTTCAAAAATAATTCACAAATATTCTTCCTAACAATTAGAAAAATAATTATCAATATGTTATTCCCTTACCTTTGCCACCTTCTTCCTGCATCAACGACTTCGAAACCTGTGACTGTATCTTCAAATCCGAGGATTTCGCGTCGTTGGAAGCGTGATTCTTCAATTCGATGCAAGTTTCAGGACTGGCCGACCGATCTCTGGAGATGGGTGGGGGCGATGGGCTGCATCCCAACAATTTCCTCACGGACAGCTTTAATTCGGGCGTCTTGAGGGGCGGCAGGGCGTCGGTTGTGTTAATCGCGTCCTTCGCCTCCTTGCTCTTGGTCGTGACCGAGAGGTCTTCCGGTTGGAGGCGGCCTTCCGGCGACGGCGGCTCGTCCACGCTGCTCCCCTCGACGCTCGACGGATCCTGGACGGATTCGCGTGTCGCAGCGCCGACATCTGGACAACCATTGCCGGAAATCAGTTTCTCTACGCCGCTTTCTCTCGAAAAGCGTCTTTCGAAAGAAGAAATTTCTGTTGGAATGAAACGACGGAGGGGAAGGAAATTCGGACGACACATTCGCCTCGCGAATGGCGAAGAGAAAGGAAAGCGAAAATTGTGAATTTGAAGAAGAAATGATTTTTGAAGATTCGAGAAAAGAATTTGCAGATTGGATTCGAAGAAGTTATTCGGATCTTTGAAGTACTTATTATTAGTCGTTTCGACGTTTAAGTGGTTGGATACGAGAGAGCATTCGAAAAGAAGTAGCATAAGTCGAAGCGTCAAATTTTAAAGAGTTTGCTTTCAAACTCTTGAGGATTCAGGATTCCAACTGTTTGTTTGACAATCATTTTAGAGGTAGAAGAGGCACGTTCGCGATATTCTTGGAGACAAATAGTGGGAAGCGAATCGTGCATGAGGATCAATTGATTACTGAACTCACTGAATAGGAAAAACGATCGTATCGGAGAGATCTGTTGGAACTTTTTTCGCGAAGACAAGAACTGCACGAAATACTTCCTTCGTTTCTTTTCTTTTTTAGATTCTTTCTTTAGTTGCACACCAATCGATCGACGATTGACAAAGAAAAAAAATGGAATTGATTTCTTTTGTGGAACAACAACAATACGCTTGATAAAACTTCATATATATATATGCAAACTCTGACAATACAAGTTATCGTAATTTTGTCGAACGACCATCAGAGCTGTCGTCTCGATGCCATCGATATTACGAATACTCGATTATATTTCGTTTGAAGAGTAAAAAAGTGTTTCAATTTATTTCTCTTGCTAACCAAAATCCCCCAACTTTGTCGTTCAAGAAGACTTCATGTATATATTCATGTACCACCTACTTCCAAAACCTTCACGTTCCTTCGATCATCTTCCACCATCGCGGAACAACCACATCCACCCACGCAATCTTTGTGTTTCGCACTTTCGATCGATCATCCACCCACCCACACTAAACACACTAAACCGAGTCACCACGTGACGAAGAACCGTTTCGAAACCAAGAAATCACCAACGAAGACCAACATGTAATCTCGAAGAGAGGAGGAGACTCGAAGATCGAGAGGTCTCGAAAAGAGGAGAAGAAAAAAAAAAAAAAAAGAAAAAGAAAAAAAAACTCTCTCGAAAATGATATATATGAAAACGTACTCGATTCGTTCTCCGCAGGATCCCCGAGCAAATGCGCGACACTCAGGGTGATCCTCGCGGAGGGTGGCCGTTCGGTGGTTGTCCTGCATGCCGCGTGTTCGCCAGCCGCGTTGTCGAAGCTCTTGGAGACGAACTGGGCGAGCTGCTCCATCCTCGCGGAGAAGACTCGCGCGACGACGCGGCACTCGCGTCGACCTCGTCGCCGAGGACGGAGAGCACCTCGAGGGGGTGCACGGTGGTGGTTCTAGGTGGTAGCCTTGGCGCTCGGCGTCGCGACGCCACGCGTCCCTCAGGACGCCATTCGGACGCCGGCCAATCCGCGCCCTCGTAGGCGTTTCCGCTACGCCCTCGCCTCTTCCTCCCCCTCCCGTTTCCACCACCGTCTACCTCCACCCCCAACCCCGGCTCAAACCCCCACCGCCCCTAAACCGACCCTCATTAGCATTTGCGCCCGCTTTTCCACCCGCGAAGCGCAAACTACCCACCTACCGATAGCCCTGCTCGCTGCTATGTTGCCTCTCGCTTCTCCGTCTCTCTCTTCGCTTCCCAAACTAACACCTTACTTGTCGCCGTGTCTCTCTCTTTCTCGCTCTCTCTTTCTTGTCTCCGCGCTTCTCTCTTTGTTTCGCGAACTAACACCTAGCGATAGCCCAATTCCATCCACTGGCCACCGTTTCAACGTGTCTCTCCTTGTTTCGCAAACCGACGCTTGGTTTTCTACGTTGGCCATCGTTTGGATGCGTCGTCTGCGTCTCTCTTCCGTTTACGCGTTTCTCTGTCTTTTGCGAACTACCATCTAGCGATGTAGTCTTACTTGTGTTGGCCACCGTTTCAATGCATCTCTGTGCGTCTCTCTTTCTCTCTTTGTTTCGCTAACACCTATAGCGATAGTCCAATTCCCTGGTCGCCGTTTCGATGCGTCTCTCTTATGTTTATGCGTTTCTCTGTCTTTTGCTATCTACCACCAACCAATAGCTCGGGTCAATCTTTTGTATCTATGCGTTTCTTTCTTTGTTTTGTAACTAACATCCAATGTAGCCCAAGTGTGATCACGTGCTTATGTTTCTCTCATGTATTTCTTTGTCTTTTGGAAAGTAATATATCGTATAGGTATCCTTGTATTGAGCGTTTGAATGCGTTGCTCTTTATTTCACCAACTATCATTCAGCGATAAACCTGATTCCCTATGTGTGTCTCTTTTGCATCTACGTGTCTTCTGTCTCTCTTCGTTTCATTCACGGTACACATTGACAGGTAGACATCACGAACAATCCTCATTTCGGCAATCACTCACTCGGTGGCGTTGGGGTGTTGTGTACTGTGTGGTGGACACACGTCCCTCGTGGATGATAGGTTAGGTGAGAATGATGCTCGTTCACGATCCCTGTCGATCATATTCATGTCGTAGTTAGTAGATGGGGTACGATGATCGGTTTTAAATGATTTAGTACTGTTGATCGTCACTTCCGTGGATATTTCGAAGAGGAGATGATGTAGGATTTAAAAGATTTTTGAAGTTGGATAAAATTGGATTAAATTTTGTGTAAACTTTTGTAGATAGATAGATGTTGCAGATAGATGTTGATGGAATTTTTATTTACAATTAATTTACATTATTGAATTCTATTTTTTAACAGTGTCGTCATGATTTTGCAAATTTTACAATTTTATAATAATTTTATAAGGAATAAGAAAAGAAATAATATATAATCTTCTTTCATTTAAAATTCGCAGTAACTTAATTTAGATTCATTTTCTTTCTTTTTTCTTCAAGCCATCGCAAATCGAAACCACTTTCAATTTCACCCTCCATTGTCGAATTTTTTTCTTCTTTCTCCCTTAGAAAAAAATCCTCGATACGAAATTGAAATTCAAGAAGCGACGGAATCGAATCTTGAGGAAGGGGATGGCCACCAGTTTGGAGAGTCGAAAATATTTGCGTGGCAACGTTTTACATCGAAATGGACGCGTAACTGGCCTTTTGACAGGCCAGCCGCGTTCGAATTGCGAGGCCGGGACGCGGCGTGTCTCGTGTTTGCCGCTACCAAACTCGGCAATATTTAAATGGGATTGCGTTCGGCAATGTAATTGGTTGGGCAAACACGGCCCGTGAAACGTTGGGACGGATATGGATAGACAGTAACGACGGGGATTGGAAAACTGAAAGGGAACGATGTAAATCCACCTTGGTTGAGAAATCTAGAAGAAAGGACGATGATGAAAAGGAGATGGGCGCGAAAGAGAAGAAAATAATCTAGACTATTGTTTGATCAAATATGAGAAATAAAGAAACGAGAGAGATAAAAATTTGAAAATTTCAAATAACTCAAAAAATTAAATTAATAAATTTCAGAATTAAATAACTCGTCTTGATTAACTCGATTTAGAAAGAAAAGTATAAAAAGAGAACAAAGAGATTACATCGACAATTTACCTTTCGAAAACTCTTTTACAAACAATCGATCAAATCGTGACACGGTATGGATCACGGTATCCCGATGATCAAAATACAAAAGCCAAAGGTATCCAGGTAGGCAAGTATCCTTGAAAGAAGCTTGGAAAAAAAGAGATCGACGACGAAGATAGAAGCAGACGGGAAGGAGACGGATGCTGAATGATGCTTCCGTTACCGTTGAACGAGAGAGAGAGAGAGAGAGAGAGAGAGAGAGAGAGAGAGAGAGAGAGGAACGAGCGACAAAGGTAACGAACAAGGAAAGGAGATGTTCGAACGGGGAAGAGAATTAACGCTCGTGTAACAAAGATAACGCGAGGCGGGATTGGCGCGGGGAGAGAGAGAGATGTATACATATATACAACGATGGAAACGGTAGTAGAGGGAGAAACGGTCTATAACGCAGGCAGACGGAGCCAATCAGGGCGCAATGCGATTACCTTAACGAGAAATCCGATTACTTATTCATTCGCCTAACTCGAAATCAGTTTAACTAATCGTTTAATTCGGTAGCAACCCCTACCTGCCTATCCCTCCTCCACCAACGTTTTCGAGGCAGACACGGGCCGAATACTCCTCTCTCTCTCTCTCTCTGTACGCATCGCGTATACTGTAACTCTATCCTCGTCCATCCTCGCGTCTCAACCTGCATGGATGCTCGTTGGGTGTGGTGGCCATGGGACGGATGGATCTCTCCCTCCTCTCTCTCTCTCTCTCTCTCTCTCTTCTGCCTGGCCAAATAGACCCGCACACGCGCAACCACGGTCGTTTCTACACTACACGTGCCGTGCCCGTTATCCCTTGGCTAGACAAGGAGGGATGCGCAAGCAAGGTGGGGAAATGGAGAAAGCAGAAAGGAGAGAGAGAGAGAGAGAGAGGGGCCTCATTCAATTCAATTACGTAATGAATTGTCGTGTCTTGAGTAAACACCCTTCCTCACCGCGACTCGCCGCCGGAAAATCGCCGGTTGGGGGATATACCCTCCTCGCGCGGAGGAGGGGATGGAGTGGCGGTGGGCTGCGTGCAACGTCTACAGCGTCGTTCAGCCGCGGGGGTGATACGTTAGGAAGAGGTGGTTAGTTAGAGGTGGTGGACCGATTTTAGCTGATGGTCAAGGGTTGATCGTTGCGTTTTTATGGTGTTGGCCATGGTTTTGGGTGTTGATTCGACGATCGGTTCCACCGTTTCGTTCTTTTCGAACATATCTGATCACCTTTGTCGTCGTCTCTTTTTCAGTTTGTTATAATTATTAATGCTGTTTCATTCGATTTAATATTCGAAGTATATATGGTTATGGTTTATAACATTAGAGAATAACGTTGTGTGAAATTTCGTTAAAAAAGAGAGAACGGTTCTTGATGATAATCAAGATAGATCTATCTTTGTCTTTTTCAGTTTTGTATTAAGATTTTGTAATTTTATTATACAAGTTATTCGAAGTATGTATGGTCGTCTTAACATTAAGAATAATGTTATGTTAAAACTTAAAGTGAGAATGGTTGATTATTAAATTTTTATTGATCGAGGGTTTGATTAAGGTTGACAAATAATATCATATAAACGTTCGATTCGCATCTTTCGTTATTTTTCAGTTTTATATTAAGAATAATATAAAATTTCAATTTTAAAAAGTGAGTCCGATTCTCAATAATAAAATTGATTAAGTTTTTATTAAGTTGATCGATGTTTCGAATATTTGATATAGTTTCATTAATTTCCAAGTATAAATTTCTAATTGAATTTACATAAAAATATCTGTTTCTATTTTCCTACACGAATAAATTAATTTACATATTTAAGTTATAATTTCTTAAAAAAAAAAAAAAAAAAAAAAATAATCAATAACCACACACGTAAGAAATAAACACGCATCTTTATTATAAACGAAAAACTTTATTATAAACGATTATTATTATTATTATTATTAATGATCGATAATGGCCCGATAATTTGTGAAAGTTTGACGGATCTCGTGATTTTGGCGCGAAAATCACACTTCTCTCTCTCTCTCTCTCAATAAACGATAAACCATGGAATCATGGAATACAGTGCGAATACAGTGTGTGTGCAACTCACACACCACTTATGAGGCATACTGTAAGCAAAACCAGAGAATTCGGTTTAAACCGAATCAATCTGAAACGCTTCGAAATCTCTTCTTCGTGTCTTCTCCAAGTTTCCAACCTCCTCTTCGCCTCCCCCATGCGCTCACTTCCCGCCGCTCGTTTTCCACGGGCAGGAGAGCATCCATAGCGTGGATCGCGCGCGATATCGACGTTTCCGGAACGTTTCTCGTTTCATCGGTTCGCTCAGACAGGCTGAGTATCGGTAATTCCGATGCTTCCTCCTGAAATTAACAGTGGCTGAGGTTAGTCGAAGGTTTGAACAGGAGGAGGCCGGAAACGGTGGGTGATCAAAGGAAATCGAATAGCGGGGAACTTGGTTCGAATCGTTCCTCTCTGTCTCTCTCTCTCTCTTTCTCTTTCTCTCTCTCTCTTTCCACGATCGTTTCTAATTCGTTGAATTAGAATTAACATGGGAGGAATTTTAATTTAATGAAATTTTAAGTAATCGAGGGAGGATCGAGTTTGAATAATAATCGAATCGATCGAATTGATTATTGATCGACTAATGATAAGTATTAATAGATGATAAGGGAAAAGATCGAAATTGGGGTGAGGAGGAGGAGAAGGAGGAAGAGAGAGTGGAAAGGTTATGCGAGAAGTTTTAAAAATTTGAAAATTAGAACAATAAATATCGATGGACAAATTATGAAATAGTAGGGGCGTAATCGATATTTCGTTGTTTCATTTTGAACCAGTTTCATTCATATTGAAGGACCAAATTTCCAATGTAAACTCACACGATAATAAAAAGGACGATTTTCGTCCACAAAAAAAAAAAACTTACCTCATCATGGCATCCTTCAGACCCAAATTCCAAATTTCCGGTGTAAAATTCATAAAGGTATCGTTTTCAATAACAACGGAACAATAATCGGTGAAATAATCAGTTATTAGAAAGGGATAGGTTATCTGGACAAGCTGGACGAATTTTTCGCTTAACCCTTTTTTTTTTCAACCAAGATACATATAATATGTTTATTTTAATTTAAAGAGAAAGGATAGATAAAATAATAGTTTTCGAAATAGGATAGATCGGGATCCTTTTTTATATAAATAATATTATTATATTATATAATATTATTATTATATTATAATAAAAGATCAACAACAATTTTTATCTATACTTTACTATATCTTGGCATAAATTTGTATCGGTCTCAAAAAAAAAAAAAAAAAAAGAAAAAAAACTCATATTAGAATTATTTTATTAGAATATTAAGAAAGTTAAACTCATATATTTTTTTTTTTTTTTATAACGAAGCAACGCATATTTAATGCATAAAAGAGTTACTATTCTCAGGAAAACTATAATCCCTCAATATTGCTCAGAAGTCGTATGATAACATGTATCGGGCCCAAAGTAGATGCCCGATCTTTCTGGTTCTGGAAGAAGAAATCGAATATGGTCGAATATGGTAGCGGTAATTGCGGATTGCCTTCGCCACCTCGCGTAGATCTCGTTTGCAAGGGTTGCGAGTCGAAGTGTATCGAATTCGAGGAAATGAAAAAGAAGAAGAGAAAATTTTTCACGTTTAAAAAGAGGCCAGAGCCGAAAAAGAAGCCGGATAATTGCAAGGAGGAGGAGAAACCGGTGGAGGAGAAGTACACGTTGTGGGAGACGATCTTTGGGCCAAATCCAAAGAGGTTTTGGCCTGATCCGTGTACTTGTAAACTGGCGCTCAGGGAGAAGAGAAATAAAAGGATATGCGATCCGAGGTTGCAGGATTCACGATACGAATTGACATGTGGGGATGTCTTCTTGTATACAGAAACGATAAAATCGTGTCCGAAAGGTTGCGTGGAACCTCAACCGAAGTCTCCACCATCCTACAAGATGCCTAGAGCGGCATTGTCCAAAATGTTGAGCTCAACCAGTTTGGTAAGCGTTTGTTTCCTTATTTTCTTTTTTCAACGATAATTAAACGAAACTTGGAAATAGATTTTTTTTTTTCGAGCGAATTTTTCAACGGATAAGGGAACAATAACAGTTTCGCTTTTAAAGAACTTTCGTGGATTAAATTTTGTATCGAGAATAGGAGGTTAAAGTTGTTTGTTCGCGATTCGATAAATAAATTAATCAATTTATAAATACAGACATCGATCAACCGCATGGTAATGAGTCAGCAAAACGAGAGTAAAGAAAATACGAAACATTTGGAACCGTGTAGAATGCCGTATGATGAAATGAGGCCGGTTGAGAAAAAAAGAAAAGCATTCAATTGTCTGTCGGGAGTTCGATCGGAAGATATTATTCAACCATTGAATAATGATTTTCATTCTCGTAAAGTTTCCCAACAACAAGTGCCGGAAAAACCAGAAATATTGAAAATTTGTGAACGAGCTAGACAAAAGAAGGCATCGTCCGATAAGAAAAAAACCGATTCGAATGAAATGGGTAAAAAATTATCTAGAATAGAGCAATTGAAAATGCAAATTAAACAAAAAGATATGTTTGATTATAATTCGTGTTCTCCTTCTATTTGAATGAAATTGAAATTGATTTTGCTGTGACTAAATAACCAAACGTAACTTCAAAAACAAATTTGGAAACGTATGTTGGAAACGTATAAAGATTTAAATTATTGTACGATTAAATTATATATGTGAAATATTATTCGTATGTTCAAAAGAAATAATTTGTAATATCGAAAAAGTAAAGAAAAAGTACTGAATAAACCAAATTTTTTATAGAATTAATTTTATTATTGAAAATTGTTTTTAATCATAAACAAGTATTAAATCATATAATTTGATTATTATAAATTTTAATTACAATTATTATTAAATATAATATAATATAATGGATAAATAAATAAAATTGTTCGAATCGATCCGAAGATACATACAAAAATACACTAATATCCCATATATATCTCACAATATATAAAAATGTAAATATATATATATATATTTATTATTATATAAATTCTGTTAATACTTTTAATCAATTGATTAGGCAATACTATAAATCTTATAAAGCAAGTATAAACAAGGATAGAGCAAATAGTGGGAAAAATAGAATAAAAATATTGAAATCATCTTCAAAATCTTGAAAATGAAACACATAAAAAAAGGATACAAAATAGTTAAAAAAAAATAAAGATAGAATGAGAATTAATTCCTAACACCATCTTTGGTGTCAAAGATAAGATAGAATAAGAATTAATCGTCAACGCCATCTCTTGAATGTTAAAAAATAATTCTTTAAAGAGATATTTTTAAGAGATGACACTAGCAGTCTCTTCTCATCTATTCTCTATTCTTTTTCAATTATTTTTTGTCTTCTTTTTTGTGTTTCATTTGCGGCATTCTGAAGATGGCGCTGATTTCAATATTTTTACTCTATTTCTGTTTCCCTCTCTCATTATTTGTTTTCCTTGTTTATATTAATTCTTGATGAATAAAGAAAAAATATGGGATGTCAGTTGAATATATTTTCATCATTTTTTCTTCATAATTATAATGTGTTTTAATGTAAAGAATATAGATATTATATTCTCGGTTTTACAATCTAATTCGTTAAAACGGGAATTTTGCAAAACATAGTATACTTTGATACATGACGCGAGTGTTTTGACGCGAAGCACGGCTCGGCGACAGCGCAGCAGTGGAATTTAAACAAACGAAAACCTTTACAATGGAGGGAAAAAGAATTTTGAATCATTTTATTACTATCGAAGATTCGTTTATAGAATCTATTTTCTCGCTATGCGTAATTTTATAAAATATTTTTAATACATATAATTAATTATATGTTAATTATTCAAATATTAATTATTATTTAATATGAGATAACAGAAACTTAATATGATATAATTTTAGTGAAAGATTATAAAGAAAATATTATATTATAAATATTTTTATAAATAAATAAAAATAATAATAATTATAATATGTATTAAGGCTCTTAATTAGAAAATCGCGGGAAACTACAAAGTCATATAATGCCATCTATGTTTGTGAATTTCATTCAATTCTCAATACGGTAGGCCGCCTATGAGCTACAAGATTTCCTTCGATGGCGGCGTTGTTGCTGTGTGTGAACCCCTACAGAGCTGGCTACGGGGCAGTCAAATGTCTCGTAAAGGAACTCCCTCCGCTTGCAAGTCAAAACAAATCCCGCGAATCTTTCGTAATCGACGAGGTTTGTGTTCGGTTCGCGGTTGGGCGCACGGAGAGGTTGGCATTGTGGGTGGATCGGTAGGTTACAACCAATTAAATTTGCTACCCGCTTCACCGGATGAGGACAAAAGAGAGGAAACAAATAAAAAAGAAAAACAGATAACGAGGAGTGACGACGAGAGTGTACAGTATCACGAAAGAGAGTGGATTGAAAATAACCAAGTGACGAATAGTGTTACAGGCGAATCGAACGTTGATGTGATCGGTAAAGCTGCCGATGTCGAGACTGTAGCTGATATTGAGAAATGGTTAAAAACGCGGACGGAATCCGTGTCGAGCATGGACCTCGACGCGATCAAATCTGGAGTCGAGGAGGGCGTCGACCGATACCTGGGCGAGGAACTCCAGCACGCTTTTCTGGAAAAGGACCCTGACGGATTATCAATCGACATCGATTTGTCTGACAAGAAACTCAATTTAGGTTATGATCCTTTACTTCATGAGCTCCAAAATGAGAAGTTACTCGATGAAAAAGATAGCTTTATACTACCAGAATTTCAATTGGATCATTTAGATCCATTGGCGTTATCTCCCGATGATATGATGGTTGCCGGTGAAATTTTACCGTCAACGAGTGCTCAACCTACTTTAAGTGTCCCTAACAGAGATGACGAAGAAATATGTACAGAGACTGAACAAACTTCGCTTATGAAGAAAGCTATGATTCCAGATAATCAAGAATTGCAAAATAAATCTACACAAGTTGTTGTAGATGATTTTCATAATATAAATAACGTGAATAAAGAAATTGAATTGCAAAAAGATAATAGCTTGTGTAATGATACTACGAATCTCTATGTACAAGATCTCAATTCAGAAAATACTATACATGAATTGACAGATACAAAATTGGTTGATGGTGATTCTGAAAATGCTATAATTGAACAATTAAAAACAAAAGCTAAAGTAAAATTAGAACCACGTATTATTAAGAAACGTAAAAAAATATCGGAAACAATAGAAAAGAAATTAGACAATGAAATAAAAATATCTGAAGAAGATGTTGTAGATACTGAAGATAGTACAATGGCTGTTGTAGCTATATCAACAGATAAAATTTCAAATATGACACAAATTGTTATAAATACAGGTACTGAAGAACAGATTTATCAAGGAAAAACTTCTGAACTTATAGAAGCTACAGGAAATTTTCCAAAATTACCAAAAATTGAAACATCAACTGTGTGGAATGGAACAATGGAACATAGTACAGAAAATCCTAGTAATCAACATGAAATGGTGATATCTAATGCTTTAGAAGAATTAGGTATTACGGATGATAATCTACAACCAATATCTGTGAACGAAAATGGAAAAATATGGCTTTGTCCACGTGATGATTGCAATAGACAATTTAGTAAACTTTATGCTCTAAAAGGCCATTTACTAGCACACTATGGTGTAAGACCTTTCAAGGTATATAAATTGTACATATTATTCACAAATCTTTACAATTTTTATTTATTTTTACTTTCTTCTAATTTCTCAAATAAAGATTTAATTAAATAGAGATAATATATTTATTTATGTTTGTTTTTTTTTTCAGTGTGATTTTGAAGGATGTGCTTGGGCATTTTATTCAGAATTTAAACTCAAAAGACATAAAGAAACACATTTGAAACGTAAAGATTATGTTTGCGAGGTAGAAGGTTGTAATCGTCGATTTACTACAATTTATAATTTATGGAGTCATGCAAAATTGCATAGTCGCCCAAATAGAATATTATGTCAAGTACCAGACTGCCAAGAAAAGTTTCAGACAAAAAGAGCCTTGGAACTGCATATGAAGACTCACGATCAAAGTCATGCTCCATATATTTGTAAACATGAAGGATGTGGCAAAAGGTATTATAGTAGTAATGCTTTAACGTCGCATCAAAGATGCCATAGTTATAAAGAAGTAGATGTAAAATGCTCGTGGCCAGGTTGCGGTAAAGTATTTGATAAGCCTTGTAGGCTAAAAGCACACATACGTTCGCACACTGGCTGTAAACCCTATCTTTGTACATTTCAAGGTTGCCAATGGGCATTTTCTTCCTCTAGTAAATTAAAAAGACATCAAAAGAAACACACTAATGAACGGAAATTTGTATGTGATGTTCCTTCTTGTGGGAAAGCATTTATGAGATCAGAACATCTTAAGGAACATAGATTAACGCATAAAGAAGGAAGATATTTTCAATGTTGTATATGTAATGCGAAATTTTCGGCAAAAAGTAGTTTATATGTTCATATAAAGAAGCATCAAGTTAAAGAAGAAATAGAGACAAATACACATGATAACATCAATAGTCAAAAACGGAGCAAAGTGAAAGATATACAATGTTCCAGGGTAAATCCGGTTGTGAAATCAAAGAGAAAGTCAATAGATCTGAATATAAATGTAGCTTGCCTGAACACATCTATAATAAAAGAAAAAACTGAACATAATAATACAATAATTCAGGATAGTAATGAAAATCAAATTAAAAACGATACAGTGCCTCCACGAGATCAATCTAAGACTTTATATCATTGTCCAGTTGAATCTTGTACACGTTCGTATTCTACGAAAGCTACGCTTAGAGCACATATGTTAAAGATACATGGTACTCGTGTTGAAGAGTGCGATAAAACAACTGGTAAAATATCTGGAGATTCTGTGTGTAATATTGATTACATTTTATATACTGCTCCTTCGGTATCAAAACCTACAGAACAAATGATAATGGTAGCACCTTATGATGCTGTTATTTTCAGTACTTCATCGAAAACAGATCGTTCTCTTCCTGAACCAGAACCACCACCTCTTAATAATATAGTAAAAACATCGGAACCTTCTTCAAATATTACTACACATAAACAATTATCTAATCAACATATGAAAAAAGATCAAGGATCTGCACGAACTGATTTAACTTTTTCCGACGTGTGGAAATTAAAAGCAAACGGTGCTGTGTTAGATTCGGTTGTCGGATCATCCGATGTTGTAGTAGGTACAAGTGATTTAGAAGAAGGTTTATTGCTCACAGAGGAATTGCCTTCAATGTATTATCAAGATGATGTAGTAGGAACAGAGTATCAGGTACTATTACTTGATTCAGTACCATCTGAAAATACTATAAATCTGCGAGAACTTGAATAATAAGTGAGTGTACTTTGAAAATGGGTGAAAAAAGCTGATCATTGTTATCTTTTAATATAGGATAAGTTTTAATATGGTCTGTGATCAAAGGCTTGTTTAGCCTTACATTCATTTATACTACAGTCCATAATTGCTTCAAATCGTTATTTTATTAATAAATTGTTGCTATTTTTCCAAAAAGTTTATTCATTGTTCTTCTATTGTATATAAAATTCCTAAAACCTTGTGTATATAAATATGTATAATAAAATTCGTTTACTAGAATTAAGATATTGAATATACATATTGTAGGATGTGAGTAGTTTATACGCTATACATTTCATACATTGAGAATTTTTACTAATTGTATAATAATATAATTCAATAATCTCAATTTAAAATTAAAATATGCTGAGATGTAAATGAAAAAAATTAAAATGTTTTTATAAGATTGGTATACAATAATTAAAAAATGTTGACAAAATACAAACTTCATCAAACTAAACTAAATGCGTATATGTGTGCGTGTATTAAAAATATGTTTAATACATTATTTTCTTTATAATAAATTTTTATATTGCTAAAATTCTATCTACAATTTTTGTAACTAATAATTAAATTATTTATACCGTAGTATATGATTTATTTGTTTAATTAAATTAAATTTATATCAACTTAAAGTTTATTTAAAAATAATTCGAGGAATATTCTGTAATAATATAAATACAATTATATAAATCATAAATACACAAATACATTTTTACGTTTTACAATTTCGTATATATATTTATTGTCGAAGTCTTATTAAATATTTATTAAAGAATGTAAGAAAATCACTTTCATTTTCCTTTACACTATTTTGTAAATAAAAAATTAATTTATCTTTAAAAAAATATATAAGGAAATTACAGTTTTTAAATATATAATTGTAAAATACAAATAATACGTTTTAAAATTATTATAAAAAAAAATTGCCTATTATCGCTAAATTTTAAACAATATCGATATTTTTTTCTCTTTTAGACATCTGTGTTTCTAAATATGATCTTCCTAATTTTTTGTCAATTTTCAAATACAATCTATTCTTTATTATATCTAAGAAACACATTAAAGAATGCAATATGGTTATTAATACAGCTTCACCTATACATACCAATGAAGCTTGAACGGGTTTTTTCCAGTCAAGAATTTTATAGATATAATGGTAACCATTCTTGTCTACTCCACCAACCAAATAATATATTACTGAAAATATAATATACAAAATAACTAAAATTAAACACCACCAGAAGTTCCTTAGTCTAAACGGAATGCTCGTGATACAAAAATCTATTATCATTAAAATACTGTTACATATGTGTAACATAATATTTAAAGGATCCAAATAATGAATTGTAGGATCATATATACTACTCCAATAAGTAATTGTAATTACAATCGCTGTATTAGTAGTTATAACATAAAGGAACAAATAAACTCTGTCCATCGATCCTAGCATCAGCGTAGAAGGATCGAAGCCCGATACTTTTTGCAGATTCCATCTTCTTAATACGAGAAAACCGCCAAGTAAAGCTTGAGTAAATCCTAATACTAAATCCCAGTTGGTCATGTAAATTGGCCATTTATCGTACGCTAACATAGGTTTGTAACTACCAAATTCGAAAATTGAACATATGACAATACAAGCCCAGGCCATAAAAATTAACCAACGATATAATAGATACCAGGTGGCTACATATTTCTGACATTTTGGTTCGGATAAAACTCGTGGATGCAATGGTTGATTTTTCTTAAAAAACCACTTTTTTGCTCCTTCTTGACACCAGATTTTATTCACCATCGTCCGACGACCTATAAATAAATGATTTTTATTATTAAAATATAATAAAAATAATATCATAACTTACTATGCAACAAATTATTTTGAAATTTCGAAAGAATACTGAGCGAAATACGTGTTAGAAATTATGAAATATTAAAAATTGCATTATATCCTTCACTACTTGCGTATAATCAAATATAATGACCAAGATAATTAGATTTCTGTTATTTCCATTTTTTTAATTACGCTATTTGATATCTAATATGATATCTAATTAGATATCACATTTTACTATATATGTGTATTTGTTTCGGTCGATTTTCATTTGTTGATTTTAATTCAGTTAAATTTGCCGCTCAAATCCTGATTTAAAAGATCATATAAATGTTTTAAATTATTGATATATAATTTGTATAAAATTATATATTATTTATTTACATATTATAAATTTTCATAGAAAATATGAGAAAATAAAAAAAATTGTTATCATTCTTGAATCATATAATAGGTATTATATTGTAAAGAAAGATATGACAATCGTATAGTTTTTTCGGAAATCGATCATATATTAAAAAATACTTACATGATGAAAATTGTATGAATAAAAGTAAAAATCGTTTTAAAATCAACAGATTCCTGTATAATATTGATACCATATTGATATTTTACGAGTTACGAATTTTTTTAAAAATCAAATATGTGAAATAATACATATCACTTGTAGAAATGACAACATAACCTCTTCATATGAATAGAGAATCATTGCAGCCATACTGGTTTTATTCAAACGATTTAATTTTAAAATAACGCTTATTTGAATATTGTTATTTTCAAACTTGTATAAAACATAAATTTTTAATAATAATTAATGATAGTATTAATATTACATAGCTTTTAATTTTTATAAAATGAAGATAATAAATAAAAATGCAATATTATGAAATTTTAATCATTTTCTGTTTATATATATATATATCTTATACTAAATAAAGTATTTATATCATAATTTAAGTTTAAAAGTTTATATTAACATCAAATTTTTAATAAGATAAGTATTGGAGATAAATTTTAATTTTTTATTTTTTTTACCTAAATTTATCTTATGATACATTTGAAAATTATAATAATTTTCGCGATAAATACATACAATATTCTATTTTTACAATATCAACATTTTGAATGATAGGAAACTATATATTATTCCAACTTATGTTAAAAAGAAATAATGTTTTAAAAGTTATATAATTTTGTATTATCTATGTAATCAAATATGTTTAAAAATACAACTATGTAATACGATTTTTAGATTATATCTATTTAAATAACAGTTTGATAAAAACAAATGATAAAAATAAGTCACGCCGTTTATTCGAAGAACTGAAGTGACTGAGGTGGAACAACCGTGTAAAATCTTTAATCACATTGTCCAGACACCGGCGCAGATGGAAGCTACTTTGAACTAATTAACCCTGTTAACCCAAGGCGCTGAGGTTCGCACGGACACCGCTGTAAATTTACGTAGCACGCATGTATACTCTACATAGATAGTATGGTTAATTGGTCAATACAATTTCCTCTTAATTTACTACAATTTTCTATTATTACTACTATAATCATATGAATACAGGTCGATTTCGTTACAAACAATTAAATTAATTAATCCTTAAAGCTTTCTATTTATAGGACAATTATTTATACAACAGATAACAAGATTAATAATAATATAGGAATTTTTGAAAAGAAATTTTTGAATCGTATATTGGATTAATAGATTGATAATCAAATTCAAAAATTGATAGCGCGTGTAGAACAAGTTTTAAATGAATATTGATAATGAATATATGAATTGATAAATTTAAATTGATACATAACATTGTTTTATCAAGAAAAATAACTTTTTGTAATAAACATTGAAAAAAAACTGTTGCACGAAAATTTGAAAATTAAATATTAAATAAAAATATTTAATTGAAAAATATTCAATAAAGTTTATTATTAATATTTTTAGTGAATATATAAATAATTTATTATTATTATTATTATTATTATAATTATTATTATTATTATATTATTTAATAATGTAGTATTTAGATAGATAGAAGTAAGAATATATTAAAGAAAAATACTGATTTCTGAGTTAAGAAAACTGAAGTGAAAATTGTTTTAATATCAATTGACTAGAGTTTGATATATTGATAGTGACGTCAGTCACAATACTTGTTGTCAATACGATACTCTATAAAATTTATTATCCACATTAAACCTTTAGACCTTTAGATTTACATTATATCTTTAATTATCAAATTTTAAAAAATTAATTTTAAATAATTATTAAATTATAATAATTTTCTTCATATATAAAAAAAAAAATAAAAATAAAAAAGAATTTTGCTTTAAAGTGAAAAGCAAAAAGAAAAACATAAACGAACCAAATTGTTGACAAACGAAGAAGAAGATAAACTTAAGGCGTTGAAAGCTGCGATCAATGTATTTTTCGATCCCGTTCGATCCTCGATCAGCATAAGTATACGATCTGCCTGTACGATAGCACGCCTGACCTGTCACTGACCAGTCTCCTAGTCAGTCTGTTCAAAACCCTATACCATGAGAAATCAATCAAATCCGTACGTTACCCTTTCCCTTCCTCCATTCTTTCCTAACCATGTATTTAAACCGCCCCTGAACAACCGAGCTTCACTGCACATGGAACGTGTAGCATTTCTTTTCGCCTAATCATCATGGTTGATAGCTACTTTTAGGGTGTCTTTAGAATAAAGTCCTTCCCACTTTATCTCTTTCATACTAAATATTGAATATAAATTTATAGTTAATAATATAATTAATAACTTTCCTTGATCTATTTTATTTATAAAAATTAAAAAAAATAACAATATTTCTCTCATTTTTGCATATCTAGCAAAACATATACTAAAGTCGTGTATATGTATAGAACAAAGTTGCTCGAAATAGTCATTTTTGATAAAATATTTCAAGATAATTGCAATCGATTAGGATCTAAGAAATCTGCAGATTTATCTTTTATTATATAGATTTATACGATTAAAATCAAAGTTATGATTCATAAAATCAATAAATGTTTAAAACATAATAATGTAAATTTACTAGAAGTCAGCGCACGTATTATTCTTCCGAATCATTTATGAAATGTAGTTCATTCTACAAACCAAGAAACAAAGAAGATTCTTTGAAGGCACACCAAAGAACATGTAATAAAGTATAAACTAAAGAGGCACAGTAAAACACGCTCTTCTTCTATGTTTTACACAAAACAAAAGGTATGTGGTTTTTGTATTGCGATTTCGCACATAAAAGTTAGTTATGTCAAAGCTATAAAATAACTGTACAATAAGCAGATGAATATGACTTGTAATAAATTTTGAATAATAATATTCTTCAATTCCGTTTTACTGAGTCTCTTTGTTTTAAAAATTCTTTCCATACTTTTGCAAATATTATATAATATCAAATGAAAAATAATATGTATATATATATATATATATATATATATATTATTTTTCATTTGATATTTTATATATATATGTATGTATACACACAACACACTGTTGAAGAATACAACCATAAACTTTCACAAGAACTTCAACTAGATCTTTCAAAAATCCAAAAAAAAAATCTTCTTCGACACTTTTTTTGTGACACTGATTGAGAAGCGTGTATCGCTAGCACGTATTACACCCGGCATGAAATTCGACTATTCAGTAATGAAGATAAAACCTGAGTCCTACTGAGTCGGACAAGCGGTGCAACGTAAGAAGAAAAGAGAAAACGGAAGTGAAGGAAAGAACGAGGATAAATATTCGCACCGCATAGCGTGAAGGTTGGCGAAAACTGCAGATGTTCTTTGATTCTGCCATCGATGCAGGAAGTCTTCTCCTCGTGGCCCTCTATTTCCTCGCACTCGGGAGGCATTTGAGTCCCGGTCTCCTGTTCAACGTACCGCTTAGCCCGTGACTGCCCGGCAACCGGCTCCGCGTGCTTTAAATCAATATCAATCGCTATACACCAGCTGTTGCCCCCGTGTTTTACGGCACTGTACGAACACCTTTTCGACACGTTCTGATAATAATTGCTAGTGAATTTTCTCCCTTTCCCCGTGAACGACTTTTGTTAGTACGAATCAATGCTGGATGTATCATTATTTAGTGGTTTAGGTTCATTTTTATAAAAAATATTAGTATCGAAGATATATAATCTATAATCTAATATATAATCTGATTTTTTTAAATTTTTCAATATAATTTTTTTTATATATATATATTGAAATTAAATGATTAAATGTAAAATCTATAAATTTAAATTGAAGAGATTTAAAAGATTGAATAATTTGGAATATCAAATTAAATTTATATAATAATAATTTGAATTTTAAAAAATTCTTCGCCCATTTTAATTTTTTGTAATATGAGTATTAAATTAAGTTAATGAGCCTAATATTTGTTTCTTTGTTTAAATTTTTTTTAATTTTTTCAATCAAATCTTTTTATGATAATTGATCCATTAGGAAGAGAACTATATAAAATATGTAAATAATTCATCATTCAATTAAAATAAAAAGCATTGTAGAAATTAAAAAAATATAAATTTTATAAAAAATAACTTGATAATTAATTACAATACAAATATTTATTGAAATATTACATAGATTTATTCCACTCTAAATCAATCATTCTTGATTTAATGTCAATGATAATTTTTAATTAAAATGTTACATATGATAGAAAAAAATAAAATTAAAAAAATTTATATATATATTATAGATTTAGTAGTTCATTGAGAAATGTAAAGCTTTAAATTTTACAATTTTCATTCAAGAAATACGAGTAGTACGAATCGAGCTAATCGATCAGTAGCGATCATAGTAACGGAGTGCGTAGTTCGTTAACTTGAACCGAAGACTACTATATATTTCAAACTATATAACTATATACTTCAATAGATTGTTATTTCAATTTTTATAATCATAAATAAAGTAAATCAGATATATCAAAAACTGAAATTTTCTTCTTATTTATTACTTAATTTTCTTTTTATTTATTATTATTCGCAAAAATTTTTCGATTTAATTTGTTGTAAAAATAATTCAGAACTTTATATATATAATATATGCAATTATCAAAATAAAATTTTGATTTGAACAAAAAGCTGGAAAAAAAAGTTCAATTAAACAGAAACTGAATAATATTATTTTTTATTATGTTGATTATGCTTAGATTATGATTAATTATTATGATTAATTATTATGATTAATTATTATGATTTTTTAGATAAAATCTGAAAAAAAAATTCTTCGATGCTTGAAATAAGTCTCTTATGTAAGTCTTTTCTCAACCAGTAAAAACGCATGCTTTTTATGCATCATTTTTTCCTTTTTTTATATAATAGTTACAATGATATTCATTCGAAATTACATTTATGTTCACAATTTTTCTAAAAATGTATTTACTTATAATTTAATATGTAAAGTATTATAATATATATAAATTTAAAATAAATTATTAATAGATGTATTGATTATTTAATTTAATTTGTTTCCATTTAAAATAAAAAATTTTTGTGTATATTTCATATGCAAATTTAATTACATTATGAAGATTTCATCTTCATTATATTTATTAATTACATTCATTAGAATTGAATTCTTATTGAATTGTTAAAAATTCTATTTATTTATATTTATTTTGTAATTGAAACATTAAAATTATAATTTTTATTATATATATTTCAATTTCTAAAAAATTCATTTTTCAAATTAAAATTTACAAAATAAGAATTTTTTTACAATATATTTAATTATATTCAACATAACATTATAAATATAATCTATTTTTTTAATATTGACAAAAATTTAAAGTCTAATATGTAAATAAAATTAAAATAGAATTAAACTAAATTAAATATATAAGAAAATTGAATAAGAATATACATAATTTATTATTATTATTATTTATGAATTATTTATGAGATATATATTAATAGTTAAGAATTAAAATAACTTAGCGAAATAAGCGCGCCAAAGCTTGGAAAAGGATTATGTTTTTATCATCTTCGTGATTCCTTTGTCTCAAAGGGCCGATGTCGATCACTGCTTATACGTAGCCAGTATAGTATTTACCATGTGTGACTAGTATCTTTTTCCACACTTATGCTATTGTATTCGCCAAGTATAGTTTAAATCTTCTTACATGTACAAGTATCTACATGATTTAAATTGTTTTATACAATTTTATATTTTTTTTAATTTTAAATATATAATGTTTTCCTAATAGATATATTTTTTTCATTGCTCAGAAAAATTATAAAATTGAAATTTTATTGCATTTATTGTATTATAAAAGAAAAATATATAAAAAATAATATGAAAAAAGAAACTTATTCTTTATAGTTTTTTGGTTCAAAAAATTTGTAACTTTTTCTATATCTTAGATTTTGTTTACAACTAATATTTAAAAATATTAAGACATCATTCACAAGAAAAAAAATTGAACGGTCAAGGTCTTACACAAATATAATCGTTGTGTAATTTGTTTTGACGTTTATGACGACGAGGGATATGGAATTAGGGCTGTAATGGGTTTCTCGAGGTCAAATCGGTTTTTCGATTTCGAAGGATTATAAACCGAACAGCATTTCGAAGAATACTATAGTTAAGTTTATAACAAATTATGATAATTATCATATTATAAACATTTAAATAATTAAAATAAAGTTGAAACAAAAAAATTAAAACAAAATGAAGTAAACAATTATAATAAAAGAATATGATCATATAAATGATCAAGTGAAAGTCTCTTATTTTAACCGTTCAGGATAATCTTCCAGAAAAAAAAGATTGTCCTGAAGTTGAAACGCGATTGGTCGGTTAGAATCACCAGACTTTCCAACACATGCGCAATCTTCTAACACTTAAATATTCTATCTTTTCAAATAAATTTATTTTTTAAATTAAATAAATCTTTTAAATTAAACATTCTTACTATAAAATGCATGTAATAAAGTATTGAAAAGTGAGTAATAATAATACAGCAATTTTACTGATTAGAAATACGATATACTGTAGCCTTTTAAAAACTTTAAAAACTTGTTAGTACATAATTTTGATTTTATCTTAAATGACCATATTAGTAAATCGGTCACTATATTGACTATAGAACAATTTAATATGTATTTGGTATTACATAACTTTATAATAATATAACAGTATATGGTCAAATTATCTATATTTTTTTTTCAAATATATTAATGATGTATTTGTTCAAATTTTACATCAAAGATGCAAATATTTTATCTTGTTTCACATAATCAATATAATTTCAAAATTAAAAATTTTGATAAATTTTAAAAAATAAAAAGGATTTTCTAAAAAAATACAATTTCTTTATATCTCTATCTTTTTTCTATAGTTATACAGATCTCCGGTTACCCACCATACTACGTACGTCTCGTAAGTGGTTTACGTGTATCATCAGTTACCACGAGTAAGACGTTTTATTCGATTAATATTGTGTTCAAGAATTCACAGATACTTCTTTAAACGTAAAGATATTTTCTTACTTATAACTGCAAAATTTATAAATACAATATCAAATTTATAATACAATATCTGTACAATATTACTATTATACTTATTATTATGTTTGTTTTAACCTAAAATTAATCTACTATTAATTTTATAAGTTCTTTAAAAAATATTAAATATTATATGAATTATATACAGGGTATTTATAAAAATGTGAGACACTTTTGAAGGGTGTATTCTAGACATCAAAAACGATAAAAAAAATTCTTATACATGTTTCCGATAAGGATTGATTAACAAGTTATAAGCATTTTAAATTTATATTAGATAAAGTGAGACGACGGAAGAGCGAGAATGTTCAGCTGGGTATACGGCAATACCGTGTTGCAATATCGCTTGCATAGCGAAGCCCTTCACTAAAAGTAAATACATTGATATTCTTTTATATATAAATAACTATTTTTAAATTTTAATGTAATATACAATGTTCACATTGTGTAACTGTTTATCTAACAAAAATTTATTTTGAATAAGTTTCAGTAAATTTTAGAATATTGAATTCTGAATATTGAATATTAAACAGAATATATACATTATTTTATTTAAATATATAGATAAGTTGTTGTATATTTTATCTAAATCCAAACATTTTATCTAAATTCAACTGAATCATTGACACAATTTATTTTTCTATTTATGATACTCAATTTACCAAAATCTATAAGAATAAATTAAAACACACTTCCATAGAATTTCAAATTAGAAAAATTGAATATGTTTTTCTAGATACAATTTGCTTATTCTCACATGTACAAAAAAGTTATTAATGATACTTGAATCAATTTGAATTCAATGCATCAATTAAAAAATCTTTGTTTTTATCTTGTTTGAATTCAATGTTTTTTATATTTTCTATATTTATTTTTTATATATGAGATTATTAAAAAAAAATAATAATCGAAATTCAATATTTATATTTTAATTATATCATATTAATATCATGTTTTATATCTAAAAAAATCATAAGTATTGGAATTTTTTTTTTTTCATTTATTATACTGCACACTAGCGATATTTTTATTTATTATTTATTTTAATTTCTTTGAATATTCCAATAATTGATTATTATTTATTATCATATAACTTAATTTTATATGAAGATTATTTAATTAAAATTTTAAAAAAATGTTTTAAATTTTTTAAATTTTTAAAAAATGTATTTAATATGTATTATAATATGTATTATTATTATTATATATGTATTATTACAATAATGTTATTAACAATTGAATCGTGAATTATTAGAAAAAGAGATTACATAAAAAAAAATGAGATAATAATATCCGAAATTAAATTTTATATTTGTGTATTATATATGTGTGTATTAAATACAAGAATATGAAAGCCTAGATTCATTTTATCTATTCATATCATATATGGTATGAATTCGTTGGTATTTGTTTCGTATTGTTTATATCAGAAGTAAAAATGTAAAAAAGAAATTATTGAATTTGTAATATTCATTCAAAACAATATAATTGCAATATGTACATATTTTTTATGAATATGTAATATTTATTCGTATTATTAATATGTGATATCCAAATCCATTTTATTATTTTTCTCTATAAGAATAAAAAATATTGAATGCAAGTAAAATAAAGATTGTCAGTGATTTTATTACTTTATATTTAATAATTAATAATCTAAAATTCAAATTGATTTAAATATCATTAATATTTTGAGACTTTTTTTATATATAAAAATAATTAAAAACTATGCATATAAAAAAACATTCAATTTTTCTAATTCTTATAGGAGTGTGCTTTAATTTATTTCTATGAAATTCAATAAGTACGGCAAGTTAAATGAAATATTCATCTGTGATTTTAAATGAAATATTGTGTAATGATTATACAGTAAATATTATTATAGAATTTACTATAATTTATTTGAGATAAATTTCTAAATAATAAGTTATATAAATTTCAATTTGTACAGTTAAAAATGATTTCTTTTTTAAATAATAGAAAAATATTGCATAATTATATTATACGATATTATACGATATTTATATATGAAATTTAGAAGTAATCATTTGTGTATAAAAAAATATAAGTGTATTTACTTTTATTACTTTTATTGAGGGGCCCCTACACAAGCGACATTGCAATACGATACTGCCATACATCCAACTGAATGTTCTCGCTCTTCCACTGTTTCACTCTATCTAATACAAATTTAAAATATTTATAATTTAACTTTTATCAAACATATATGTTTAAAACATTAATATTTTTCAATCATTTTAATGTTTAAAATCCATCCTAGATATTCATATTTTCATGAATATCTTGTATGAATTGAACAATTGATTGAAGCTTTTTACTTATAAATAAAAAAGAATAATATCAAAAATAAAATATAAATAAAATATATCGATTGATACAAATATCGATTATCGTAATTGAGCAGAAATAAGTCGAACAGCAATGGTCGATAAAAAAGATCTCTCATAGCAAATCGATACACATGCGCAAATAAGTATTTAGAGGTACAGCCATGATCCAAACCGAGAGCTTCTATTTTATAAATACACCACGCGAAGGAAACAACACAATGAAAGATCGAGTTTCGTGGTTCGTCGGTTTACGAGACGGCGCGCCCTTCGTGTACCAAAAATAATCGAGACATCTTGCCGCTTTCTTGAGCTTCAAAAAGGTTTCGCGACACAAACGTGCGGTCACCGATTCAGATCTACCAAGTTCAGAAAACGGAATGAAATGATGTGTTGGGGTTTACGATAGCTTTTTTGCGGTTAAACTGGGGTGTAATGTGAATCTTGATCTTCAAAAGAATGGAACGGATATTCGATAACCGTTTGATTATTCTTGCAATTTGTCTTCTGCTATGCACCGACTGCTTGGCTAAAGATTCGTACATGTGAGTAATATTAATATTTTGATTATTAATATTTAACAGTCTTTTTATATTGGAAATAATTTTTATTTTAAATAAAAATATAAATAAAAAAATATATAGCTATAAAAATAAAGAATCATTAACTTTATGTATGATTTTTTGTCATATTTGCACGTTGTGTATATTACATATTGAAATTGATAGTGCTTTAATACAAATCGATTTTGTAATGATATTCATTTCTAATCAATTATTATTGATTTCAATTGTTTCGATTAAATATTGATATAAATTTGAAAATATTTTTAAAAAATATTAGAATACAAATTAAGAGATACATTTTATCATTTCACAGAGTCACACGATGGGCAGAAATTTTGGGTGCTGAGTTATGGGAATTAGCAGAAAAGGTGGCACGACCTGAAGAACTATTAAGTGTAAGTTCAATTATCATTTATAGCTAAATGTACATAAGTTCACGCGATCGCGTGTCCTTCCTTTCTTATGCCTGCCATTAATATCGGCTGATTCGTATAATTTTTCTTACGCCTCCATATATTATTATTGTCATTTAACATAGATAATAAGCACCAGAAAAAGATAAAGAAAAAAAAATACCGAGGAAAAGTGAGTACAAAAGATAAATAAGTAAATAAAAAAAAATTAGATAAACAAAAGAAATTAAAGATATTCTAAAACAGTAAAGATGGAATATGACGTATCGACCTATGATAAATTATCAAAATTGCTCGGATAACTTCCTTATTTTCATTAATCATCATTGAATGGTAATTTATTAATGAAACAGCTTGTTATCAATTCACCTTAACTCAGATGACCTTTAGAAATTAAGTGAAATTAAATGAAGTTGAATGTAATCTGTACACAGAAAGTGTAGCAGAGCTTTCATGCACAATTTTCAGATGCCGCCTGTGATGCGTTTAACCAACTGCTTTGTCATATATTTTTTAAATAACACAAAATACAAAAATATATTTTAAATAAATATTTTTAAGTATATATTTATATAGAATGTAGTATTTTTGAGACACAAAAATTTGTTTTAAAATAAGAAAGTTATTAATTTTTAATATTAAATATTTATTCAAAAATTATTTTTTATACATAATTCCATAATAAATTAAGAATTAATTCTATAATGTGAAAGAGATTGTCAAAAATATATAAATAGGAAAAAAAATGCATAATGATCTTATATTGCTACCAGATAGTAATTCGTTATTCATGAAAGTAAGTTGATGTATGTAATAAGTACAACAGACTATTACGTTCATTAACATCCGAAATAGAGCATCGTAGATATGCATATTTCAAGAATATGGCTGTGAAATTCATTAAAATAGAAAAAAATTTGATTTGCATTGTTTAACAATAGATTTTGTTTTTATAATAGAAACAATGTAAAAACATAGCTGCTAAAAAGCGAGGTGGAAACTTGAAGGATTACAGTTGACATTCATACTATTTTAACGATATTTATTGTTTAAAAATCATATCGATTATGTATAATAATACTTAGATTTATAGATTTTAGCTCAATTTTTTATTTTTATAGAATGTTATTTAGTGTTTGTTTTTTAATATTTAATTGTAATTATTTATATGAAAATCCATGCAATCACAAAAATAAATCTATACTTATACTATTTATTACATACGACATTGCAATTAACGTTATGGAAACATTATTATTTTTATTTTAAAGTTTCTTCCTCTTTTTCCTCTGGACATTTTGTTTCGGTATAGAAAAACGAACTAAATTGGATTCATAACATCTTGTCTAAAAAAATAATATAACAAGACAGGAACAGACATACAAATAACGATTTTAGTGCAAGAAATTAATAGTAACATGGGATGAGAAGGAAAAAGCAGAAGAATTCAGGTTGCAAAGAAGACAAGATGTAACTGTAACTCCGAATGAATTGCAGAAATACAAAGCCATGAACACACGAGTGGAAAATAAATCTGGGGAGAAGCTGGTGAATATAATCAGCGAAAACGTTGGCAGAATGCTCCGGAGGAAGATGGATGCGGTGACTTGTATCCGGATGGCAGCTGAGGAATACGCTGAAAATTGGGAAAACGATGAAGAGGGAAATTTCACCTATGTCTCTGGAAAATATAGTCAAGTGTTGAACACAAATCGAACACGACCGAGAATTCCAAAAAATATGAAGAAGAACATCGACGCGTACAGGTTCATAAGAAATAGCGTTTAATTGCTAAAAATTAACTTAATTGTAAAATTAACTAATACTATACAATATAGATATTATAATATTATGCATAAAAAATTATTTTTCAAATTATCATTCATTCGAAACATATTGAGAGAACAATTTATAAAACTATCTTAAATATCTAAGTTTATATAATTAAACGTGAATCATCTCATGAGATCAATTGATCATGAGATAAAAAATAATTATGTAATTATTCTATATAGTAATTTATGTATTTTAATTAATGATAATGCATAGAATTAGATTAAAAAACTTGAAATATCTATATTGATTTGTGGGTGAATGGCCAAGCAATGCACGAATTTGCATTTGCCATTTGAAATGTGGAAATCAAATTAGGTTTAAATAAACAAGCTTTTATCTATGTATTCAAAAATACATTCAAATGAAATGATCTCTCATTTATCTATCGACAAAAGTAATTCGTTTTTCATTAAAAAAACATAAAAATGTAATTATTAAAAATATTTACAGAGAAATGAAGCTAACATCTGATTCGCATTTCTACAATATACCAGTAAATACAAGCTTTTCATCGGTGCATATACCTACAAATGTGTACGATATGTCACCACCTGTGGTCAACGACATTAAGAAAACTGAGATTCTCGACAATATCTTCCGACAAAACTACGAGTCAGATCCAGCTTTATCTTGGCAATATTTCGGCTCTGTCACAGGAATGTTGAGACAGTACCCTGCCATGGAGTGGAAAACGAATCCTACACTGGAGATTAGCGCGGACAAAGCGGAAGACGAGGAAAAAAACGAAGACAAAGATAAAAATAAAAACAAAAATGAAGACGAAGAAGAAGAAGACGAAAAGGAAGAGGCTGACATTTATGATTGCAGGGTACGCAGTTGGTTCATTGAAGCAGCAACTTGTAGCAAAGATATGGTAATCTTGATGGATACTAGTGGTAGTATGACAGGCATGGGAAAAACTATTGGTAAATAAAATTATTAATTTTTATCATTTAAATCATTAATTTATTATAGTATTATTATAGTATAGTTATTATATAAGAAAGTAATTTGAATAAGAATATTTTCTAATTATAAAATATTATATATACATATTATACATACATTATACACAATTAATTATACATAATTAAAAATTTATATTTAAATTTATATATAAAAATTCCCAGAATTTAAAATTTATCTATACAATTTATCTATTGCGAAACTATAAAAATACATATAATCATTATATATATGTATATATATATATATAATTTGTATATATAATCGTTTTTTATACATATAATTTATGTATGGAAAAACTATAATTGTGAGATTATTGCGCATTTAAGAAAAATAGTGTATTATCTAAATTGTATCGCGCAATCTTTTATTATAATCAGAATAATTGAATCAAAAAATATTCCCTAATTAATTAGTTGCTGTTTCTAATTTTATCATCTTTATTCTTATATTAAATGTTCAAAATATTTATCTCTTCTTTTTATAAATATTTTTTTCAGCAAGAACAACAGTAAGCGTAATATTGGATACACTTTCAAATAATGATTTTGTGACTGTATTAAGCTATGCAAACGAGACTTACGATGTGGTGCCATGTTTCAAGGATATGTTAATTCAAGCCACTCCGGAAAACGTGGACACTTTCAAGAAAGCTCTAATTGATGTTAAAACGGAAGGACTCGCTAATCTAACAGAAGCGTTCACCAAAGCTTTCAGCCTTCTAAACACCTATAGAGAAACACGAGGATGTGGTGCCGATACATCATGTAATCAATTAATAATGCTCGTCACGGATGGTGTTCCTGGAAATTTAACAGAAGTAAACCAATAGTTTTTTGTAACATATGTTTTTATGTTATTCAACAAAATCACTAATTATCCTTTTTAATTTTATTGCAAGAAATAATTGTATTTAAAAAGATAATTAATAATATAATGATATATTAAAAAAATTTCTTATAGAATACCTATAATACAATTATTTTTCTATACATTCATATAAATATTATTATTCATAGTTTTGAAAAAAATCTAATTATTTATTATATCATACTATTTAATTTTTTACATATTATTAATCTATTTTGAAATACACACGGATACATTTGATCAAATAAAAAAATTATACTGTTAACATTAGAATTAAGATTCAAGCGTAATTTTTACGGAGCATTTTCAGTTCTTTTCTCTGCAAATAACTCTTCAGTGTTATGAAATCTCATTCGAACCAATGAGGATCATAATTATCTCTATCTTTCTACTTTTCTATTTTTCTTTCTTTTTCATTGCTTTCATCGTTTTCAGTTCTTTTCTTTCCATTATCTCTTCTCGCTCTCTTTCTTTTTAGTATTTTATTTAATCTTCTACATTCGCTTCTCTTTCTTACTCCATATTGATGCATATTAACTCTCTTTTAGTTGTGCTTCTTTATCGCTTTTTCTCTTCTTTCACTTAAAAAACGAATCAATAATAATAAATATAGTTCATAACGTTAAATTTTATTTTCGCGATTATTATATATATTTTTTTTTTACTAAATATTAAAATAAATTTTATTTTTTTTATTTAAATGAAATAAAGAAAATCTTTTAAGTTCTATGAATTTTGTTTAGGTATTTAAGACATGGAATTGGCGCGAAAATGATACTCACATACCTGTACGAGTATTCACATATCTCTTGGGAAAAGAAGTTACCAAAGTTCGTGAAATTCAGTGGATGGCCTGTTTAAATCGCGGTTACTACACACACGTTCATACATTAGAAGAGGTTCGAGAACAGGTGTTAAAATATATACCTGTAGTCGCACGGCCTATGGTCCTTCAAGAAGTAGTGCATCCTATTGTTTGGACACATGCTTATGCAGATATCACGGTAAGATAACTGTTTAAATTAGAATAATTTTATTTGAGTTTAAAATCTCTATAATTGAGATGATAATGATTACACGCATATAATCATTTCATTTATATTTAATTCATCATTAAAATTTTATGACTATTAAAAAATACATAGAAAATTTTAGGTGATTGAGAAAAATAAAACATTTGATAATTTTAATTGTGAAAAATGCACTTATATACTTTCAAAAGTATCTGTGGCACTGTTCTCTATTTGAGTTTTTCATTTTGTACAAACTATCCTCAATTCTGTAAAAGTTCTGATTCGCCTTCCATTAGAATCCAGCACTCGCCACTTGGCTGTGGCTGGTGATGCAACACGAGGAACAACAAAAACGACTTCAAAAACATCTGAAAGGAAAACGATTGGGCGTGCAAATAAATGAGGACGATTTCTACATACAACAGGTTCAAGCAACAATCACGCCTGTAGCTTTAAAGCTGCCTTATCGTGCTCGATGCGCTCTTTCCCCTGCCATATACTTAAACAAATAGTGCCGTTAGATATCTAAGTTTAGGCGAATCCTGCAAATAATTTATCAATAGCCATTTAATTTTATTCATATTTAACTGTTTTTTTTGTTGTTTTTTTTTGAAAGTTTTTAGATTATTGAAAGAAGTGATTTTCATTGACCTATCATTTTGCATATAATTATAATTTTATTATAGTTATAGTCTTTCTTGCATGCAAAAATGAATGTAGATCAGTAATAAGATTTATAAATATAAAAAATTAGGCAAAAGCAAACAAGACTGCACTACTGTTTATTTAAAATTGATTCTATAAATTTTATAATAAAATATCAAGTATTATCATACTTCCGTTATAAAAATATGATTTTTAACACTCAACTTTGAATCGTAAAATAACATAAAACAAGTAGGATATAATATCGAGATCAAAAAAAAGTTAATTTTGAGATCATAATCGTTATAAATTCGCATTTGTTAAATAATTAATTTGTATATTTAACAGCTTGACAAAGACGAGGATGTTCGACAGGATGCATCCCTATTAAACACGACAGCTTGGCAGGAGTACAGGCTCCTTACATCTGTCGGTACACCAGTGTTCGACCGTAAAGGGAATCGCAACAATCGGACAAGAATGGCGAATTTATTAGGTGTGGCTGGCACGGATATACCAATTGACGACATCCGAAAGCTTACATTGCCATACAAGTTAGGCGTGAATGGATACGCTTTCATCGTGTCCAACAACGGATACGTGATTCTGCATCCAGATTTGAGACCCGTTTTCAAAGGCAAATTGAAGCTCAATTACAACAGCATCGATCTAACAGAGGTGGAGATCTTGGATGATGGTCGAGGTCCTAGGTACTACACAGAAAATCTAAATAGAATTTCTCTTATTTTTTCGCATAAATGATATGATAATGATATTCTTCACGAGTTTTGCCATTGATAATTCTTCAAAGGTATGGCGATTCGTGAAAGAATATAAATATCGCTTTCGCAGCTGCGACAGATCACAAACGTTTTAAGAAAAACTTTTTATTAAAATTGGAAATTGCAGAAACCCTGGACCAGAAGTACTGGAGCTTCGAAGCGCGTTGGTGGATCACAAAAGCGGCAGTTTGAAAAGTGTACCCGTGAAATTGCATTACGACAATAATCGTCGGGTGATTCTCGAAAAACGCGATTATTATTACGCACCTCTTCCTGGAACGCCTTTTGGCCTTGCGGTCGCTATATCATCATCGAACTATGGCAAAACTTGGATCAAGGTAATCCTTTCACGTATACACACGCATTGCTAGAAGTTTACGGAAGCCCGGAGTTTCTCGGCTAGTTCCAGTGATCCCGATGCCACAAGCTCGACTCGCGTTCTCGAGATTGTAGAACGTATAAACTTTGAGATTTAGAGCAAGCTTAGATGGTAAACACTGTCTGCAGGTGTTTCTTAATAGAAACGATCGAGCACGTTCGAAATTCCTTTTGGTAGCTTTAAAGTCAAAGATCAATGTGTTCAAATGGCTTTAAATTTAACAGTAAAAAAAAAAAAAAAAAAAAAGTATGCTTTAACATTTTAAATTAAACATTCCTTACGATGTACACTCTTCAAGGTTGGAGACGAAATACGGAGAAACCAGAACATGAACGTGAATATATCTGAATTCTTCGTGGGTAACAATTGGCGAGTGCATCCCAGTTGGGTGTATTGCCGCTATCATTATTTAGAGGGACACGAATTCGACAACCCTGAGGAAGAACTGAGACACTTTTTGAACTTATTAAATAAACCTGGTTGGAAATGGTCGGAGCAATACGAAGCTTATCAGATAAACGTAAACGAAACTAATTATGTTCCTAATTGTGGTAGACAAACATTGTCACACGATGATTATTATTGTAATAAAGAATTGATGCAACTGTTAGTTTTTGATGCAAAAGCAACGAACGCTAGTTTCAATAACGATTTCGTATTGGATGATGCTCGAACGCGAAATTTAACCCAAATTTATGGAGTTTTCTTGAGATTTGTCGCTACTCAAAGTGGTTTAACTAGATGGCATTATTTAGATACAAACAAATTACCCGAGGATAACGATGGCATCGTTTTCGGTGATCTTCATAGAAAAGCTGTGAATGAACCTTGGTATAAAGCTGCTATTTTTCAAAATACATTGGACCCTAACAGCATATCTTTGTCAGGTGCTTGAAAAGGATATCATTTGATCAAATTATTTACTTATTTTTTTTTGTTATATATAACTTTTATTCTTAGTAGTAATTGAAAATTTTGAATAATTTCAGTTCCTTGGGAGGCAGGGCCAGATGCCATAGTGACAGTTTCAATTGGATTATTCCCAAAGGACGGCGGCAAAAAAGCGGCAGCTGCAGTAATCGGCTTTCAAATGCCAATGACAAATCTTCATGATAAATTTATCGAGCTAACCTCCAAGTCAAACAATTCGACCTTGATGAACTGTGCCCATATATGGATAGATTGTTATTTGCTCGATCAGAATGGCTTCGTGGTGATATCAGAGGCGCACAACAACACCGGTCAGTTTATGGGAACACAAGAAGGTGCAGTGATGAGCTCCATGGTTGGCCAAGGTCTCTATAATCCTATTGAAATTTATGATTATCAAGCATGGTGCGAGGAGGTGGTAAGTACTTGAGATTGTACGAGAATTATTCAATTAAACTAATTCAAAATCGTATAGCAAATAATTTTTCCGTGATCATCATCATCATCAAAGGAATCCCACTGTACTTCGCATTTTACACAAATTAACCTTTCAACTTGCTATTCAATTCATGTATATATATCTTTTTGATTCCGTTTTTCCCATCTAAGGGCAACGGATTCTGTGGCAACATCTCTGCTTTATTACTTTCCTTCGCTCTCTTACTACTTTTCCACTGAGAAAAACCTTGTTAAAAGCTTTATATATGTATCTCGAAAAGCATTGGAGTGTAAAAAGTAAAGTTGCAAAAAATGCTCGAGAAACAAAGTGAAACAAAAAAATCGAAAAGTTCTCGAAAGTTAGAGGAACCTGTTTCGCTCTCTGGTGACATATTTCTAATTCGCGCGAACTTCCACCGAAGAAAAAAGTTCTATCGCCTGCCGATAACTCGCCGTTTCGCAAACGGAACTCGGCCCGCACGAAATACGATTCCATCATGAGAATAAAATCCGTAGCGCATCGAGGGTGCGGCTAACACTTTGACGAACCCGCTGATATACGTCTGGAAATTGTTGCTCTGGTTTCTGCTGCGTTTGACGTGGTTCACGACCCAGTTCGTGAACTTGCCAATCAGCTATGCCAAAGTTCATTTCGACGAAGATGCTCCGGACCCGCCGCCCCCGCCTCGACCTTACCTCTATCATTATCCTTGCGACCAGAAAAGGATACTTTATATGATGAACACCACTGTTGCTAGCCAAGGAATCACAAATCATTCGGATTACTGTTCAAGGCCGTTCTATGCTCGTAGGGTCAGTGCTCTTTCATTTTAATCTCAAGTATATTTCAATATCTTAAATTAATTTTATCTAAATTTGCATTGTATTCGCGTAGTATTTTAAAGTAAAAAAAAATTGTTTAAAAAAAATTGTTTAGAAAAATATTAAATGGAAAATAAATGATTTTCAGGTACCGCACACAAATTTGTTATTGGTGGTGGTTGATAGTATGTACCCGACCTGTTACAAGAGGTTAGAAGTGACACCGGTGAACATTTCGCCTCTCGAGTATACGAATGGCACAGAAAGCGCGCCTTGTCATAAAATTCCACTAAATGATCTTAAGAGAAGGCGTCTAGAGGGCTGTTTCACCGAGCATCCTTTGGAATATGAGATCGAGGATTGCGGAGGGGCATCAGGACTGACTGTATCCTTGTTATTGTTCTTCACTGCAATAGTCAGAATTTTATGTACATTTGTGTAATTGTTCAAAGAAAAAAAATTGCTCATTCAATCATCATTTTATTAATTATAACGATATGAATTGAATGAATATTTATGATATGAATGTATATTATGTAAATGTTTTATAATATAATAATAGTGCCGAGATTGAATTCTATGGCTTGTAATAAAATTAAAAATGAAAACATTATTAAAGAATAATATTATATGAATAATATAAGATTTCTAACGGGAATAATAATTGTAATTTCTATTTATTTAAGATTAAATATAATATAATATAATTAGCATAATATTTTTTTTAAGCCAAACCTTGTTCCTTTTTATGGAGCATTCAAGAACAAATCGATCGATCGTAGAGAGAAGGAAAAAGAACATAAAACCTGGCGAAATATCCTCCCATCCATGCGAGATACAATTTTCTAGTGGCGTCGCGAGGTCTGTTGATAGGATGAGAGGCGCTTGCCCCAGAAAATTTAAGCAGCGATATCATATCATTTAAAATGTTTCGTTCCTTCATACTCTCTGTTATTCAATTCTTAATTTCTTGTCAAACTATTCCTACTTACTATAAAATAATTAATCAAACATAAATATGTTAAAATTAATTATTTAATAACTTCTGTTTTATAATTTTCAGTTAAACAAAATTAAAAAAAAAAAAGAAAACATCCTTTTCCTAAATCTGGATAATATCCTTGGACAGGTATTTCTTTACTTTAACAATAATATCATCATAATAATATTTAATCATCCATTTATTCTACGAATAATTTATTTGAATTAATCGAATTCTAATTCTTTTCCATCATTTCCATCCGATATTTCAAGAAATCCAATGCGAAGAATTTCTCCCTGATTTCAAAGATCTACGATTGGCACGGACAACAACATCAACGATAGAAAAATCTTCTTCCATTCTACCATCTCCCCTCCCCTCCGTTCGTCGACTTCAACGAAGCTTCGAGATACTTCGAGAAACGTTGGAAAAACAAGAGGCGAAGTTCGAGTTTCGAAGGTGACTTTTCCTGGAGGAGACAAACATTACTATCAATTTCGTAAGAGCGCTTATACAAGCGGCGTCGCGGCGTCGAGGCGGCGACGTCGAGTCTCGAATCTCGGGTCATCATCGCGCGCAAGTCTGGTCGAACGATCGATAAGCCATCGCCAGTACCGTGGTATCCGGAGTGGAACGGTGCGCGCACTGCATGGCGGCGACGTCGACGACAACGACGACGACGACGACGACGAGCACGACGACGACGACGACGACGACGGCCGATCCGGAGTAGTATCCTTAATGTCAGACGCGAGCCTCCTCTCGGCCTCAGTTTTGTTTACCGTGTCCTCGCGTAAACAGCGGAGCGCCGTACAAGACGAGAGTTATGAGGCCCCGTTTCCTGCCTGTTATCGTCATCCTGATCCTGATCGAGGCACTCGTCCGTGGTGACAGCATATCGTACAACACGTAAGTCGTTTCCACGAGGCACGTCGTTATATAGTCGTCGAGTATTTTTTTTTCTTCTTCTTTCTTTTTTTCTCTCTCCTCTTCGAGAATTCAAATTTTACGCTCGAATTCGGAATTGGCAGCAATTCGTCACGCATTAGCCGTCACATGCGCCACCCCTGATGTAAAACGTGGACCTTTGTTAAAACGCACGCATTCCTCGTTGGTTTGTTTTATATTGTATTTTTCGTGCGATTTTCTTTTTTGTAAGATGATTGGTTAGAAGAATTGGAAATCTTAGAAAATACAGGATATGAAAGATTGGATATGGAAGTGGGGAAAATTGAAAAATAGAGTTTATTAGTTTCATTGTTTAGATTTCTTTCACTGTCAGAAACGTTACGGTTTCGATGGATAGTAAAGATATTTGGGTAAATAATTTTGTAATTGTTTACTATTATTTCTAATAATATGTAATATAAGTATCGTTTAGGTGTCGTTTATTGTATACAAAATTTTCTGCCTATAAGATACTTCTTCCAATGATAGTTTAATCGTTCATTGATCATTAAAATTACAAATACATTACAATTTACATTGATCAAACTATCGTTGGAAAGAAGATTATTATTATTAAAAAATTATTTAGATTAAGAAATTATTTAGATTAAATAATAAATAAATATTGTTATTTACGAGTTCAAATAGCGATAAGAGAAAAGATTTTTTGATAGTTTCATTCGACACAATTTATTTTCCATACAGAGTAAAAACATGGGCAAACAAGTTAGGTTTCGAGCTGTCGCAGTTAGGCAAGTTTGTGACCAACGCGGACAAGTTTAACGACAGTTACAAACAGGCGGTGTTAAAGCCACGTGATGGAAATGCTCTGGTCCATGAGATCGCTAAAGATATCAAGGCGATGATGGAATCAAAGATATCGGCTATTAAGGTACATGTTCTGTAAAAACTCTCTACAAAAAAAAAATCTCTCAAAAAATTCTAACAATATCAAACACATTCCTCACTTTAAGAATATATATTATAACATTCTTGAAAATCAATACTCGCGTTTATTAATCTTATAATCTTGATACATTCCCTCTAGAGAATCATGGATGTCGCGGAAACTTCAGCCTTGTCCGCTCCAGATGTCGACCCCCCGGAATCTTTCAACTATACCAATGCAAAGAATAACACGATCGACCTGAAACATAGTGCTCACTTCGGTGGCCAAGTGAATTTGGATAGATCCGCTGTACACGTCCCAACCAATGTCTATGATCGAGCGTCTAACGTAATTAGAGCGATAAAATGGTCCGAGGAGTTGGACAAGACTTTTATTAACAACTACGAGCAAGATCCTTCGCTATCTTGGCAATATTTCGGTAGCGCGACCGGTTTCATGAGACAATACCCAGCGATGAATTGGTATATGGAACCCGTGGACTTGTTCGACTGCAGAACAAGAAGTTGGTACATCGAGGCGGCTACCAGTCCAAAGGATATTCTTATTTTAATCGATACTTCCGGCAGTATGACCGGAATTCGCAGAGAAATTGCCAGACACGTAGTGAACAATATTCTGGACACTCTTGGAAACAATGATTTCGTTAATATCATCACGTTCTCGAATATTACGAAAGAGGTAATGTTTAAAATAAAAATATTTTTCTATTAATCTGTTAATCGTGTACACTCTCGTCACGAAGAAATGTGTCTATTTCCTTTGCGTTGACGATGAGTTAAAAACGAACGATTCTTGATGAATATCAAGTTAACATTTTTTAAAGTTTTAAAGAAAGAGAAAAAAAAAATTAGTAAAAAATATTACACTGCAGGTGGTGCCATGTTTCAACGATACCCTAGTCCAAGCTAATTTAGCGAACGTGAGGGAATTAAAGAGAGCCATCTTAAATCTAGACACGGAGAAAATTGCGAATTTCTCGCTGGCCTTGACCACCGCGTTCGAGCTTCTTGAAACGTATCGAACCGAAAGGGAAGGGGCCAGGTGCAACCAGGCGATTATGTTGATAACAGACGGCGTTCCTTACAACTACAAGGAGATTTTCGAGACTTACAACTGGAGAGACAATCCCGACGAACCATTTAAAGCCGATATGCCGGTCAGGATGTTCACTTATCTTATCGGCAGAGAAGTGGCAGATGTGAAAGAAGTTCAGTGGATGGCCTGTGCCAACAGGGGCTACTTCGTGCATCTTTGCACTTTGGCCGAAGTTAGGGAAGAGGTACGTGAACATATTTTTCGCACTTTGAACTGGTCGATAATTTTTATGTTCTATTATATCACTTATATATTCAATTTGGTTAATAATATCGATCGAATCGAAAACAAACGATTGAAATTTCTTATCCTTAAGGTTCTTAAATATGTTCCTGTAATGGCAAGACCGTTGGTTCTCGGTCGTACGGATCATCCAACGATCTGGACCCCGGTCTACGCTGACGTAACAGATCCAAAGATGACCGACTGGTTGTGGGAGCAAAGGGAGAGCGAAGAACAGAAGGAGAGGTTCCTCAGACTTCACAAAAGGAGAAGATTATTGAATAGCGAGGAACGAGATCGCAGGTTCGTGAAAAAACAAAGGAAATCGCACGACCAAAGCGGCGATCTTCAAGAATACAGGCTAATGACTTCGGTTAGCATACCAGTATTCGACCGACGGGAAAATGCGGTAAGATTTTACTTTTTTACGCGATTAAGTTAAAACAAAAGTGAAAAAAAATTTTTTTGGAAACGTACTAGGTTTCGCCAATGTTCGATATCAAGCGATTTAATGTAAAAAAGAAAATTTTGAAATTCAAATTTGTTTGGCGCAATTACACGCAAGCGTGTATAATATATTCCAAAGTGATATGATTATGCGATATATTTAAACATGCATAAATAAAATATTTAGCTGTAGGTATATACTAAAAATAAAAACTGGAAAATCGTGTTATTATCGAGAATAGATTAACTTCTTCATCATCGCGCTGTACATCAGATTATCATTAACCCCGTTCTATTAATAACTATTTGCGATGTAATGCATTTACGTATGTTAACTTAAATAAAAATTCAATCAATTTGCCCGATTAGGCCATAATTGAATAATGGACAATCCTCAGAGATCTCATTTGTATTATATTAACGAATGAAATGAGATTAACGATGATGGTATTATTAAGACAGTCGAGTAAGTTCGCATTCACAATCATCGTTCTCCCTCCCCCCCCTCCCCCCCTTTTTTTCACCTCCCTCTCCTTCTTTCGATCGATCAGACGATACTCGACATGTGTCGAGTTTAACCTCTTTATCCATTGGCGGATGAACGTTTAATCGCGCGAAACCCCCCCCCCCCCACGATGAGTGCATTTTTTCCTTTGGTTTTAAGTTCCTGTTTGTCCACAGAACATCACAAGGCAGGTGCTGGTGAACGAAGCATACTGGGTGACAGAGACAAGAGAGGTTGGCAGCTAAAAACAAAAAACACAAGCAACGTTGTTTTCAATGCATAGAGCCCTGTACCCTCCTCCACATTTCTTGTATTCAACCTCGCGCGACACGACTCGATTCATTCTGGTTTCCATATTTGACAATGAAAAACGATTTTTTTTCTAATAGATAATAAACGATAATAAAGTATCGATTGAAACGAGATTTGATTTAAATCGAGGTAAAAAAAAAAAAAAGAAAAAAAGAAAGAAAGAAAGAAAGAAAGAAAAGAAAAGAGAAGAAAATCGAATATGGACATTCAGAAACGAAGTCAATGTCGTGCGATCTTTCGTTCCATTTAGGTCCACATTCATCTCTCTGGTATCTTAATTTGATCTAACACTAGTATTGAACTTAGTTTAATCATTAGGTAGGTTTAGGTATTTTAGTCTACCCTGTGTCCTGTTCGAGACGAGTAGAAAAAACGGATAATCCCACCCGCCTGTTGGATTGCAAACGGCGATATCTCCTCTTTATTATTATTATTATTATTATTATTATTATTATTATTATTATTATTATTATTATTGAGATTCGTAGAAGAACTTCTGCAGTGATTACATACATATACCAAATATAAGAAAGAATATTTTGGTTGGATATAAAAAAAAAAAAAAAAGTACCAAGCACACATATATACATGGTACGATTTGATCAGTTTTCTTGAGTGCTAGATTTCGCTAGACAAGTAACATAGTAGAATTAATACATTCCGATAACCGTCTCCTTTTCTGTGGATAAAGACATTACAATTATTTTATTTGATCGCAATTATATTTGAATATATTTGTATAAAATGCTTGTAAAAAAACATTTTTCTTTTTTCTTTTATTTTTTTTATATATATATATATATTAATAATTAATACAGAAAAATAGACGGGTCTTGGAAGGATAATGGCGTGGCTAATTGTGATTTGATTATTAACACTTAGGATAGCCTGCGTCAAATATTAATTGTTCTTATTGTGTATCGTTCTTATTATTATCGTTATTATTGAGAACGTAGTTGAGCTAGTTATACGTCCAGCAGTATCGTCAATGAACATTATTATTATTATTATTATTATTATTACTATTGCTATTGTTTATTTTTTTAGTTTTTTAATACTAGATCGTGTGTCATTAGACGAATTCATTGTGATAGCGTTTATATTAAAGAGAAGGTAGATACGCTTATGGTTATGCGACTTGGGATGATGATGATTCGTAATTAACTTTAACACACTAATCATTATTCTCTAATTTTTTTTGATTTTGTTAAAACAAATATAATGATTGTTTGCGCAGACACGAATCGCTGATCTGCTTGGTGTTGCTGGCACGGATGTTCCTATCGAAGAGATACAAAAACTCATGATGCCACATCTGGTTAGTCTGGATAATTAGGATTTATTTATACTTTATATAAAATAAGAAATCGTTCGTTTTTTATTAATTCTTATTCATTCTTGATGTATATAATAGCTTGGCGTCAATGGATACGCATTCATTGTTACAAATAACGGTTTCATCCTAATTCATCCTGATCTCCGACCAGTGGTAAGAAATCCGTTTTAAAAGATTCCTTTTTTATTTTTCTCCAAATTAAAATCATATTTTAAAATCAAAATTTCAAAATCATCTCGAGATTAAAGATTTTTAAATTTAAAAAATAATAATAATTATTTAACGAGATAAATACACAGTTTCAGGGTATTCTAAAGCCAGCTTACAATAGCGTTGATATGGCAGAGGTTGAGCTTATGGATCAGGATAAAGAACCCAGAGAATTCGATGAAGGAATTATCATGGTAAGTTTAAATTATTTTCTGAAAAAGATATTAATTATCTGTTGTTAATAATAATTTGTCTACAGCTTCGAAATGATGTCGTCAATCAACAAAACGGTAGCGTGACACTGCACACGAAATATCATTACGATGATATGGTAAGTCGCGCCAAAAATTGTATAATATAAAACAACGATGGTATATCCAATATTAATACGTATTAAATTACTTCGTCTCTTAATTTGTGAAGAAACGTGTGGGCAGAATAAAAAGAAAATACGACTTCACCGGTATACCGAAGACGCCTTTCACAGTGATAGTTAGTCTACCAGAACATGACCACACCGGAAATTATCGCGTGCACGCAACCGAAGAAATACATCGCTCGCACGTTAGTGGTACGTGTATCTAAAAAAAAAAAAAAAAAAAAAAAATGTGTAACAGTCGAAATTTGAGAATACTTGTATTATTACAAGTATTATATATCCACTGGATTGGAAAAATTGCGAATAAAAAAAAGATAAAACTTAAAACAATTTAAAAATAAAAATACTTGGATGAATGAATAAACTTCCAACAATCAAGAGAATATTGTCTTGAAACTTTTCAGTTTGTTATTTGCAAATGAAATTCAATGTTTTATTCAATAGCAGACGCATATATATGCAATATAGAAAGTTCGATAGAAATTTGATTGCGAACTTTCCATTACGTATGCAAAATTGCGGGAGAAGTTCCCAACTTCCGCCTGTGTACATGTATAATCGAAAAGTTTGCGAAGATAAAGTTTTCTCTTTCTCCTGGATTTATGATAATGGCATATTTTCAAACTCTACATCTCAGAAATTGTTCAAATACTTTTATTCAAATAGTTATATAAATTTATAATTATTCAAATTTCTAATCAACATACTTTAATCCATTTCAATCATCTTTATTGTTATTTATATATCTATATTTATTTATAACATTTTAACGAGATAATTCATTTTATAGGTATAAACGTGTCTGATTATTTTGCTGGTACAAATTGGCGGGTGCATCCTCATTGGTTGTACTGCAAGTAAGTAAAGACATTTTATTTTAAAATAGTTATAAGATTTTTAAAACACTTAATTATATTTTGCAATTTTATTCATTATATCTATTCTTCAAATAAAATTTTAATGAATATTTATGAATTTTTTGATACAGGTATCATTATGAGGATGAACGATCGTTCAATTCCTCGGAAGCGCAACTTTTGCACTTCCTAGAGCGAACCCGCCAACCGCGCTGGAAGTGGAATGATATGAAACAACCCTCCCAGCCACCGGAATATTCAGCTACGAATTCCGGTAATGAAACTCACCGCAAATCGAAACGTAAGTATCCAATATATCGATACTGTCACTATACTTAATAATTTGAAACAATGACTGACGTATATACGTTTCATTTGGACAGCTACACCATACAAAATAGACAAAGATTCGTATTATTGCGATAGGGATCTTCTATTGAGTTTAGTGTTCGATGCGAAGGTAACCCAGTGGTTTGCGAACCTCAACATCACGCGCGAGGAGAAAGCGTGAGTATTGAATTTATTATTAAATTAAAATATATAATATACATTCTTACGATTGAAATACATATATTTTAAAAATATATCTACACATAAATACTACGTAAAACGTCATTGTATTCTGAGAATGTTAAATTTAGGATATCATTTTTTTCTCTTCGTGTTAAAAATTGCCAAAAATTTTAAAAAAAGATTTGTATAGTATATCTAAAAAATATGTACACATATACTCGGTGAACCCGTTTTCGTGCCCTCTATACTTTTACGTTTTCTGCACAGTTTTTATCTCTTTTCTTTCTTTTTATGTTTTTCCTTCTGTCAAAATCTTAACAGAAATGTATCTATTTCTTTTCTTATTAATGAACATTGACTAACTACTGACCACTTTGACGTCATGCAGACCTTTAGCTAGGCTGATGAATCTGCTGCCCAGGTAACGTTTATCATAAACGTACGTTAGGTTTTTAGAAATTAACCTGTTGACTACAGTATTTTACTGCTGTGTTGTCTGTATCTTTGTTTTGCATTTTGTACTTTTTATTTATCTTTATTTATTCTTTTTAATGTCAATTAGTTTATCATCTCTCTTATTGTAAAGAACATATATTTTTTATGTATTCTATATATTTTTTCTTAGACTTTCATAGCACTTTGCGTTTTATTTTTCTGTTATTCCTTATACAAAATGTAATTAATAAAAGGAGTTATCGACCAAGGATGAAAGTCGTCTTTCAGGATTGAAACATTGGAGAAGAAAAACAGTTTGCAAACTCAAAAATTGAAGAATTATTTTCATGAATTCGATTTATATCAAGCAGTAGTTATAATATACTTGTATACTTGTTTGTTATGATGATTTTTATAATATATATTATCATATTATCATAATTTTTTATAATATATAGTAAATATTTTAATTCAAAATAAATACATATATAAAAACAAAACGTTAATTTACGTGAGTAATCAATAGTAATGCAATTCTGCAGTATTTTAGAAAATAAATAAAAAGATTTTTAAAAAAAAAATTGTCTTTTCCACGTGTTTAATACTATTTTTCTTGTAGGAAAACGTTTCAACAACGTTTCGGTGTAACACTCGCTTTCATGGCTACTCATAGTGGTTTGACAAGATGGCAAGATTTCTTGTTAGACGAAGAAGGTGTTATTCCTGATGATCACTTTAGTAAAATGTATCCAAGAGCCATTGATGAAGTATGGTACAAACGTGCCGTAGAACAGTATTATGTGCAACCAGAAAGTTTCGTTTTTTCCGTGCCAATCGATGAGGAAGGTGCAGATAACACCACCCTTGTCACTGCTAGTCGTGCCATTTTTATTGGTAAAGAATTGTATTAATAATAAAAATACATGAAAATAGAAATAAAAAATTTGTAAAGAATCTGAAAAAATTAGAAAACAAATAAAAAGATAAGAAATCGTACAAAGATTAAGAAGTCAATTATTTATTTTTTAGATACTGAAAGAGCAAAGGCGCCAGTGGCGGTTGTAGGTTTTCAATTTCAACACACCGCTCTTCAAGGTCTCTTCCAGAATATCACATTCAGTTGCGAGGGTTCAGGGAAATGCCACACACATTGTGGTGCAGATAACTGGGCCTGCTATTTGATTGATAATAATGGATATGTAATCGCAGCCAAAGATAAATCTGACGCAGGAAAATTCTTCGGTGAACTGAGAGGACCGATCATGTCTAGCTTAGTAAAAGAAGGTGTTTTCGAAAGAATCAGAATATTCGATTATCAAGCAGTTTGTTTCAAGAGTACACAAACTAGTAATGATGGAAATATTTTATTAGCGGTAAGAATACTTTACTTATTAATTCTGTTCATAAAATTAATTTAAAAATTAAGCATTAAAAATACTAATTTTTTAATAAATCAATCGATTGCATAGCCTTGGAAACATGCGCAGAAGATGATTTCGTGGCTTGTTGGACAAGCAGTCTGGGCTTGGGCCAAAGCTGGAATTTGGGAATCCGAGTACGCATATGCTTATCCAAACGAGGATGAAGGTATCCATGAAGAATATCAAGATAATGAAGAGAAACCCCCAGTTGATGCAAAAGATGAGAAATTATTCGATCAAAAAGTTTTGATCAATCGAACAAGACCAGAAGCTTGTGATCAAGAGGTAAATTTTATGATATATCAACTATATAATATATATTATAATATATTTTTTTTAATTTTTTATTCTATATTCAAATTATATTATCTTTCTTTTAATTCTTTTAGGTATATTTGTATTTACGAAATGCATCTTTCGACATGTTCGACATAGATTCAGATGTAAAAAAAGATTGTATGAGGCCATATATCGTTCAACCGGTAAACTACAGCAATATGCTTCTTCTTGTCGTTAACACAGCCTGCACAGAGACAACTATACCTCCTTTGAGCGTCATTCCAGAAGAAATAATTTATGAGAATAATTCGCTAGTATGTCAGAAAGCACTCATTTCCTTAAAACGGAAGAGACCTCAATCTTGTATTCGCAGTCATTCGAGAGAGAGCGAGATCAAAGATCTTTGCGGTTTGGCTTCGAATATGACACCAAATATCTACCTCTTTTTTCTTTTGTCGATAACCTGTTCTCTGATTCAACGAATTGCCCTTGGTCAACATTAATTTTTTATTAGGATGATATATTGCTTATCGATTTAAAATCGATGATAAAAAATAAGAGATGATTAATTAAATTTCAAAAATGCTGCTAATTCTTTTAACAAAAAAATTATCTTTACGATCGTTCATATTATACAATATATAGATGCCATTAAAACGTTTTTCGGGAGGATTGCGAGTATTTACCTTTGCCAAATTTTATTATAAGTTATCAGTGAAAAAAACAATTCGTTATGAATCAATTGTTTTTTGTTTTTATAGTTATCATGATTCCAAGATGTATTAATATTTATGATAATTTATAGTAATGTTGTAATAAGGAGAAGTTCTCCGAGTCCTGGTGCTGTCTCCTCAGATGGTATTTTGACGATACTACAGGCAGGGTCTGTATCTACATTAATTGGTCCAATCATCAATGTACCTCGAGGATTAAACTATGTCACGGGATCAGGGTTAACGATATTTAAATAGGATGTATACCCGTGAATCGGTGCCGAACTAGTCCTAAAGAACAACCTTACTGCCCGAAATGCAATGCGATGTCTATTTCATATACGTTCCTGCTCTATTTTTTGTTTTCCAATTACAATTTCATTCAACTACTTAATTTGTTATTTTGATGATATTTAAATTATAACAGAAAATAGATCTATAGAATCGAACTATGGAAGATCGGTTAGAATATCATTAATCAACTATCATTTTTAACTTAACCAAATTTCCCGAAAATTTTATAGTACTTATTACTTTTATTCCAAAATCTAAAAAAAAATGAAAAAAATAATCAAAACTTTATAAATTCACATTCATCTACAGAGATAAGAAAAAATAATCAAAAAATATGCTTTTTTGACAAAAAAAAAATATAAAAATATTGAACAGAAAGACATAAAATACTGTTTATTCAAATACTGTTATTACTAGTTGTTTTACAAACTATACATTCGACCAATCTATACGTATGTAGGTGGAAAATTCTAGAGCGGCCAGAATACATATGACATTATTTAAGATGTAGATCTAATGTGATACAAAAGAGGAAGTTAATTCGCTCAAGAAATGTTCGTAGGTGTAGGATGTACCTACATCGTTATACATCGTTCGTCTTAGTCGCTAATGTTATTTTTTGAAGTATTCAAGTAAATAGAATTTTATAGAAAATTATATGTCGGAGCAGGGTCGTATATAAAAATCATACGTTCATAATACTATGAGATACATTCACATACACATATACACATTTTGCGCTTTGTACATTAACCGATGTAAAACGTGTCGTTTGATATTTATAGAGATTACGAATATTAATTTTGTATATTAATGTATTATACGAGAGTTACAAGGATGTGTGCCTTTGGACACGCGGTTAAGAAACAAAATGAAACAAAAAAAAAAAAAGGACAAAAATATTGTTGTATGTTTTTCAAATAAACAACTGAACTCTCTACTTCACTAGCTCTCTGCTTCCTTAAAGCGAAACAGAAAGGATTTAATAATAAGAGATGTGGCGAGTTTCCATCCGAAAAACGAATGATGTTACTTGTATTACACAGAGTTTATTACAATTTGCTATGTACAATGGCTTGCCTATATAAAATGAAAATTTCTTATCAAAATGATAAATGTTGAACTATTATTTTAATTGACTTAACATGTCCTCTATAATCTCCAGCGTAATCTTTGATTGCATATCTTTATAAAGCCTATCCTCTAGTATTTCCAGAGCTGTTCCATTTTTCATGAATTCTTTCAAATTATGGATTGTACCATTTGGAATTCTATGATCCGTAACCCGATCTTGATTAAAATTATATGTTCTAATTTTCTCATTTCTCAATCTTTTTCCTATTTGTTTCTTACGTATTTGATTAATGAACGAGACTTGCTTATTTAATTCTTCCTGGTATAACACACTTTTTAATTTTGTTAATGCTATTTGCTTGTTTTTTATTTGAGATCTATTCGTCTGACAAGTCACAACTGTACCAGTAGGTATATGAGTTATTCTAATTGCAGAATCTGTAGTATTTACATGTTGACCTCCTGCTCCAGATGCTTTTTTTGATTCTATTATCAAATCTTTTTCTTCTAAATTAATATCTACATCTTTAGGTTCTGGTAAGATTGTTACAACAGCTGTGCTAGTATGTAAACGACCAGACTTCTCTGTTGCAGGAATTCTTTGTACTCTATGTACACCACTTTCATATTTTAACTTTTTGAATGCATTATTATCAGATATAAGCAGAGTAGCTTTTCTTAATCCATTTATTTCATTATTTAATATTTCTAATATTTCATAATTAAATCCTATATGATCAAAGTAATTAATATACATATTTAATAAATCTCTAGCAAACAACATAGCTTCTTGACCACCTACACCTGGTACTATTTCCATAATAATATTATCATAATGTTCTACATCTATATATTTTATAATAATATTTAAAATTTGTTCATCAATCTGTAATAGCTGTTCCATATACGTTAATTCTTCCTCTTTTGCAAGATTCTTTAGTTCTTCATTGCCACTTACTAAGATATAAATTATATATTTTATTAAATATAATATTAAGGAAAAGAATTTTTAATTTATAAATATATGAAAATATATATGATAATAAATAAAAGTATAATACTTACTAAAATCATCTAAATTCTTTATATTCTCAATTATTTTAGTTTTTTCATTCAATAATGATGGAATTTCAGGTAGTTTAAGAATTTCAGAAATATTCCCTTTTCTTTCATCCTCATTTTGATATGCATTCATAAGATAATTTAAATATTTTTTAATATTTGCATTAGTTATAAATAAATTACTTTTTGAATTAAATAAATTATATATAAGTGAAACTTGCTTATCGAGATTAAAAAATAATGGATAACCTAATTCAAATAATTTATTTCTACATATAAAATTTCCATAATATTGAGAAATATTAAAAATATTTTTTTTCATAAAAAATAACATATTTTAATAAATTTTATAACAATAAAAAATTATATTTTGCAAAATTCAATCTCATTACAACAAAAATACAACCTCTTTCCTTATTATATTTACAACTGAAGAGAGCGACAAATTTTCTATCAAAAACAGTTATCAGTGCAGGAAACATTAAAAAAATATAAATTGTTACATTTAAAAATGATATTTTTAAAATAAATCTAAATTATCTAATTTAAAATATAGGAATTTATATTTATATGAGAAGTTAATATTTTCATAAAATTGGATATAAAAAATGACATATATTGAATATAAAAAAATGAAATATTTAATTGAGAATGATGTCTTAATTTTTCTCTGTTGGTAACAGTAGATTGTGCCACCATTTCGATAATTTTTACAATCTTGATTCAATTATGTCTATTCAGTTTCATACAATATTAAAAAATATCATACGTATATACTTCTTTTTCTAACTTTCTAATATTTATAATTGAAATCAAAAATGTAATTTATTTTAAAAAGACATGTATTAGAGATATGCATGCAATATTATATGGAATTCTTTAATTTTATATTATCTTAACATTATTATTATATATGATTGTTATTTACTTCAACAAATTTATATATTTATATACATATGTAGCATGTGTAAAAAACTAGATTGTAAAGTGTGTCGTATCAATTATATCGATTTTCTAATGAATATATACAATTCACTTCTAATATTTCTTTCTTTTCTATGTAACATTATAATATAAATAATAACTGCTACAGAAAACATAATATTCATAAAAATATATTAATATTGTTACCATTTATAAATATATTAAAAAAAGTTTATTATTATTTATTATAAGTATTAAATAAGTGTATTCAAACTTCTTGTAATCATCTTCCTTATATGAACGAACATGTGTTTAAATTAAAATAACAGCAACTTGAAGTACAAGTTTATTAATTATAAGTATAAAAATGCCTGCTGCGCTTAGCAAGCTTTTTTTCTTTATTGCTATTATTATTTTATCAAATAATGAATTATAATGTGTTATATTATTAAAAAAAATAAGATATATAAAGAACAACATTATATTTTAATTTCTATTTTATTTTTTATACAATTTTATAATTAGCGATCAGTAAAACTCGCAAAACTTATCGTTTAAAAGATCGATAATGTCCTTCTCGTGATGGATGATAAACGTATAGCGAACGTTGAAATGAAAAATGTAATCTAACGGATAATTATAAACAATTATATCTCATACGATATAAAAAATTAAACATGTAAGTATAAATTTATGAATATATTGTTACATATTTATTAGTTCTAATGAAGAATTACAATGAATTAATATAAGAGATATAGATGTAGAACGAGGCTAGTGGTAGTTTCACAAAATATAATCGAAGGTAATTCAAAATGTTACCCAATTCAAAGTATGTAGGTAGCTGATATTCAGAACGAATGCGCCAAGCGTACCGCACAAGTGAGATAGCAAACAACAGAGAAAGATACGTACGGTAGACCAGTATAGAGCGGCACGGACAGCTACAATTGAGAATACTATTTTTCATTAAAACAAACACTACGTAAATTTCGAAAATAAGCGCTCACTAAAAAAAGGTAAGTTGTAAAATATTCAACGATTTATTAGAAACATATAAAATTAAATAATAACTTGTTAGTTATCTATTAACGTGGCCGCAATGGAAATTGATTTTAATGTATTTATGTGTAGGCTTTATAATATTATAACGAATCATGGAACCTTGCGAAAACCGATCACAAGAGAAAGTACAAGAAGGAGGTAATATTAATTTATACTTGCAATTTTTTTATACTGTTATTCGCATAATTTTTATTATATAACATGAACATTATTTATAATAAAATTATGATTATTCAGTAACCTTCTAAAGTTTTTGAAATGATTCCGACTGTTGATCGTTGATTCTATTACCTGACATCACACACATTCAAAAAGTTTTTAATATATATCTTACAGGATTGCAAAATCAATAAAATCATTAATGAAACGCGTAAAGAAAATTTATTTTATTTAATTAGTCATATCGTCATAATAATAATAAATTTTATATATTTATATAATCTATTTATGAATATTAAATATATAAAAATTAAATATAATATTAAAAAATATAATATATAATTTTTTTGAAATAAAATATTATTGTTTTATTTTAATAATTATATTATAATAAATATATAATAAAAATAATTTTTAAAATATAAGATATATTTAAATAAAGTAGAATTTATTTAATTTTTTAATTTTTTAAGTTTATTTAATTTTTAATATATTTATAATTATATTTATAATATATTATAATATATTTATATTATAATTATATTTATAATATATTTATAATATATTATAATTATATTTATAATAATATTTTTTAATATATTATAATTAAAAATAAATAATATAATTATTAATATAAATATTTATAATTTTGAAATGAAATAAATAAAAAATTTTATTTTATAAAATTTAAAATAAAAATTTGTTTTTCAGAATATGGATTTTTTTGGCAAGATTATCTTGATGCTACAAATAGTGTTGAAGTACCACAAATTATGTTTCCACATGTTGAATTGACACTTCAAAGTGGTATTGAAATTGGTATGTCTCTTGAAGTGCCAATTCCAAAAAAAGAAAATGAAGAAAATATTAACTATTGGATAGCTTCTATTGTAATGGCATGTGGACCTTTATTAAGATTACGTTATTTTGGTGGAGATGATAGATCATTAGAATTTTGGTTCAACCTCACTAAAGAAGCTGCTCATGAACTTGGATGGTGTGTAAAAAATAATAAAAAATTAGAACCACCTGATATTATTCGTCAAAGATCATCAGACTGTATAGAAAAATTGTCTGAATTTTTAAAAACAGCCCGGAGTATTCCATCAGAAATGTTATCAGGAGTTAGTTAAAAAAGTTATAAAAAAAATTTTATAAAAAAATTATAATTAAATTTTATATTTTTTTATATATTTATTTTTGTTTAGGATGGTTTAAGCATGACAGAGAGAATTAAGCAAGGCATGAAAGTTGAAGTTAGTGATATATTACATCCATATAAATTATGGGTAGCCACAGTAAGAAATAATATATAAGTTTTATGTTATATATATAGATATAATATATATATATATATATATATATATTATTTATAATTATTATCTCTTAATTAATTTTCTTAATTAATATTTCTTCAGATTATAGAAAATGTAGGAGGACGACTTTTGTTAAGATATGATACTCCTGGTTCTTCACGTAAAGATTTTTGGATGTTTTGTACATCAGAACATTTGCATCCCTATGGGTTTACATCTAAATCTGATTCTACCTGGTTTTTAGAACCACCTAGTTCTATAGTAGAAACACATACATATGAAGAATGGAAAGATTTATTAGAATCTACACCAAAAAATTATGATCTTCCTGAAGAATTATTTCATAATACTATAAATCATTCTAAACATGAATTTAAAATTGGCATGAAATTAGAAGCATTAAGTCCAATTGATCAGATAAAAATATGTCCAGCCACTGTTATAAAAATATTTGATGACATTTATTTTCTTGTACATATTGATACATATGATGAATTATCTAAGGGAATGGATATTGAAGCATGTATGTATAATAGTACAGAAAAAAATACTTGGCTTTGTACGGTAGGACATCCATATATATTTCCAATTGGATGGGCAAAAAAGCATAATATCAAGTAAGCTTTTGTTTCTTATATTATCTAACATAATAAAAATTTAAAAAAAAACAATTTGCCAAATTAATATTCCAAATAAATTTTACATCTTAAATATTATTATATTCAATATAATATTATTATAATATTATTATAAAATTTATTGAATATAAAAAAGTTGAAAATATTAAACAACAATTAATAATGAAAAATGTAAAATAATATAATTGATAATAATAATAAAAAAATTATATTGTAAAATATAATTAAAATTGATAATAATAATAAAAAAATTATATTTTATTATATTCTAAATCACTTATTTAAATAACAAAAATTTATTTTTTATTTATTATAAATTTTTTGTAATTGATTTTAATTATTTTCAAACTTTGAGACTTGCAATTTACATATTTTAATATTTTGCTTTTTAGAATTGTACATCCAAATGGTTGGACTCCGAAAGAAGATGAATTTGATTGGGATGAATATTTAAAAGATACTCAAGCAATTGCTGCAGAAGAAAAATTGTTTTCAGAAAGACAAAGTGCCATCGATGTCGGTTTTGAATGTGGCATGCGATTAGAAGCAGTTGATCCAGAACGTGAAAATGTGATATGTGCTGCACATATTACAAAAATTGTTGACAATCTTTTATGGTTAAAATTAGATAATTATGAAAATACAAGACCAGAACATATTGTTGATATGTATTCCTTACAAATATTTCCTGTTGGATGGTGTGAATCCAATCATTATCCATTAAAACCACCAAAAGATTATATGGAAATTTGTAAACAGTTACAAATGCCTTTAAAAGAAGAAAAGAAAACTAATGTTCTAGATATACCAATATCTGAGCCACGTTCTTCGCTATGGTGCCCAAAAATATATTTTAACTATCGTTGTTTTACGGGTCCCATGATTTCTAAAGGAAAATTAGCAACTTTACCAAAAGCAGTAGGACCTGGTCCTGTAATTTTAGTTATGAGAGAAGTTTTATCAATGATCGTATCTGTAGGATATAGAAGCGCACGGATATTAAAGGTACTTCAATGTGATTCAAAACCAGATCCAGGATATCATTTAGAAGTTTTAAAAGCCAAACATAAAAACAATACATATCGTGCGAGCGTCGCTGTAGTTACATCCGGAGATATGGTAGCTGATTTTTGTAGAAATATCTGTAAAAAATTAATGGTATGTCCAAATTTATTTGGTCCCTTATATGTACCTGAGAATGAATGTCCTGATAAATGTCATAAAACATCAAAAGCTAAATTCAGTAAGTATTATTTCTATTATATTAGTAATATGTATAATTTTATTTCTATTGTTTTATTTATATTATAAATAATTTATAATATAATTATTATTAAATATTATTAATATATTATAAATAATTTTTTAGCAGCATCTGTAGGTACTGGACGAAGAGGTAAACCAAAAGGATACACAAGTATTATGGTGCAAAAACCAAAACCATGGGGTGGCAGACGAAAAAGAAGACGTGGAAGATGGGCAAATAGAGAAAAAGAGACTCATGAAGATTTCGAGCAAGAAGATGAAATGCCATTTATGTCATTAGATTTAGCAAAACATGTATCAGGGATTGAAGAAACACTCGATGGAAGACCACCACTTTCTGAAATAGATATTATGATTCAGAAAGGTTTAGAGAAAGGTGAAAAATCAGATGAATTTAAAACTGAACCTCCATCGAGCAATGCATCAGATGATTCAGGAAGTTCCTTTAATGATAATAGGAAAACAAAAGATGGAGGAAGTCCTAATAGTTTAAATAGTAAACAACATTCATCGAAATTTAGTCAAAGTTCTACTGTTACAAGAGCAAGTAAAAGGGAACGAGATTGGGATACGAGTATTGAATCTGATGGAACAGATGGAGAATCAGAATATGTGAGAATGCAAAAAAAACAAAGGCGACCAAAAACGCGGAAACTTGATTCGAATCCACTATTTTGGAGCGTGGATGATGTTTTTAGGTATTTAAGAAAAACAAATGATTGCAAAGATATCGCATATCGAGTAAAACAAGAGGTAATGTATGTAAAAATGTAAAACGAAGTACTAAAAATATATCTTACTAATTTATTTTCTATTTCTTGCAGGAAATTGACGGATTAGCATTTTTACTATTAAATTTGCCATCTCTTACGCAACATATGAAATTGCGAACAAGTTTAGCTATGAAACTTTGTCGTCACGTTGAACAAGTTAAAGTCACGTTCTTTTTACGACATATAAATGAAGTAGAACCAGAACAATATCAAATTGTATAATTTCAATAATTAAGGATGCAATTTATTATATTATTTATATAGTGTAATATAGTGTATCATGAAAAGACAAATAATGTCGAGATATCTATTGTATAAATGACAAAATGATTTTTAATTTATATGAATATGCAAGACTGTATTACTTTTAAATAGATATACAATGTATTTAATTACGTCTTTGTACATTTAAATTATTTTTGTTATAACATATTTTTTAATGGAAAATTAAATTTTATTGATTAAATTAATTAATCGAAAATACTTCTAAAATTAAATTTCTTTCTCATTTTTGAATTGTAAAAAACATGTACAAAAAATCAAAATCACGAATTCTTTTCAATTGTTAATTTTGCAGTTGTTTCTATTTATACAAATTATAAAACTTTTATTTTGTAAATTGACAATAAAGTAATAAATTTACAATTACAAGAAAATATACTTTAATGCAATGATGACCTAAAATATACATTTGAGATTGTGGGTTTCATGTAACTCAATCTAAATTTGTGACAATGCTATTACATGTTCTATAGACCAGTTTTTGATACTTTGCCAAATTACTTACGCCACAAATAAAATACCAAACAAGTATTCCAAATGAATTAAAAAATATTAAATTTATCATTTTATTCTTTTTCCCTTTCGATAATACATATACATATCTTTATATTATTATATATTTCACCATATGAATACAAAATATATTTTGATTTATTACATTTTTTTTATTTTTTATTATTGAAATAAGATTCTTTTAGTACGTTAAAAAAATTTTTTCGATTTTCAAATATATCTTATATGGTAAACATTATATAACTTTTGATATAAAGTTTGATATAAAGAAAACGTAATTAACGAAATGAGTTTAAAAATAATAAATAAAATATAATATTCAAAAGAAATATTTGATTCGATATTCTCTTTATATACAATTTAATATTTATCAAAAATAATGATATGATCATAAATATTATATAAATAATATTTGTTGTCTCTCTATGTGTGGCCTGAATTAATATGAAAATTAAATATATTTATATACTAATTTTTAATATAATTTATATTCGAAAATAATAATTTATATATTTTGCAAAATAATAATGAAGATTATTAATTTTATCGAATATCTATATAATTTATAGCATATGAATTTATATCGTTTGTATGATTAAAATTTAAATTTATTTCTTCAGACGTTATTTTTTATCATAAAAAAAATCAATTTTTCAACTGTATAAGATATATAGATATATATTAGAAATATCTTATCATATATATCATATATATTAGAGATCTTATTATGATATTTTATATATATATATATATATATAAAATATATAATTATAATATATCATATATAAAATATATGATTTCGACATAAAATCCTTATTTCTATTATGCTATTTTTACAGTTAATATAAATTGTATAATATAATATTAAAATTTATTTTAATTAAATATTAATCAACATTCCTTAATTTCTTTCATATGTATTACTTGCAAATGATATATAGATATAAAATGAATTTTTAATATTATATTTTACATAATATAATATGTTGTATTCTATTATTTATAATATGTTATATAATATAATACTTACACAGAATATTTATATAGAAAAGAAATTTCACAGTTCATGTTACATGAGTTGACTATCCCCATTTAATACGCACCAATTTTAAAATATATCACTTCCCCCTTTTTGCAAAGTATACACAGCTGTACTTTAGAATGCTATACATAGATTTACATTTACTTAGAAGACGCGCCTTTTTTAAATCTGGCGCGATAGATATCTTCGATTTGCCTCGACCGTTATTGGTTAAAGAACACTCAATCGATAAAGGAACACTCACATTGTAGATAGATTCAATCAATGAAATATAAAACTTCTTAAGAAAAAAATAAATATTTGATATTATATCCAATAAAGGAGTATTAATAAAAAAAATCTAATGAAAGATTATTCCACGTTATAAGGTATTAATATCAACAATCAGTGAGCTTAAAAAATGTCAACTCTTTTCATAAAATTTTCTATGTGAATGGTTCATAAAGTTTAGTGAAACATAATAGTGTGAATCAGTGTGACCAGGGCACTGAGTGGGGATTGTCTGCAATACATGCAACGTATATATCTACATTAGTGTACAGTACCGTACGGTGCGTTACGTGTCGAGTCAGTGGTTTTTCGATGATGCCTTAGTGATGGAATTTTAATATTCAAACGCATTCCAAAACGTTAAAATAGGTGAGCTATTTATTAATGTGACAAATGAATAATTTTTTAATGATGTGAATAAAGATATCGAGTAAAACCTGTAAAACGAGCAAACGAAGCGTCGGCGATCAATGTTAGTTTGCGGGTGTGCCCGTTTGCCCAGCCCTGTGTGTTCCTTTTTCCCTTTAGTATCCTATGAAAAATCTGTTTTTTAATTAATGCACAATTAATATATAGCTTCGATAAATATTATATAAATGAAATAAATATGTGGAAAAAGATAAATGAATAAAATGGTGACAAAATTTCTATCAACGATGTTATGATTTAGAAGGACAACTACAGTGAGATCATCGTAACACCATCACCTGTTCCGATGATTGTGCGCAATCCTAAAATTCGAGTATATATACTTATCCTTTTTTACATAATTTTGTTAAAAAAAATAGATTTTGTTTATTATTTTTAAAAACTTGTTTAATATTGTATTAGCTGGTCTCTTATCTAATTTTTTTATATTGTTTTTTGTCGCGATGAGCACGCCCATTTTTTATCTCCATTATACATCATGGGATTTAAAAATTTTATTTAATCCATATATTCTGAAAAAAATCATTTACATAATTTTATACATGCGTGTATTATATATATACAATGATTCAAATGATATTTAACCCAGTATTATACCAAAAAAAGTCCCTTATGAATGCAAATAGGATTTGCAAAGGCTGAAATAATGATTTCAATCGTCGGATTCGTTTGAATCATAAAGATTGATATAAATGAATCTATAGAACATTTGAATTTATAATTTATATTCTTTAAAAAAAATTTAAAATGAATGTGAAATTAAAATGCAATTAATTTAAATTTTTTATTAGTTTCATTATTTTATTTTTTTGACAAAAAATTTCATATATTTAAAGAATTTAAGAAATTTTCTATTTCTAGATAAAAAAAAAAGTACCGGCCGATCATGAAGCTCATCCTGTATATTATCTCAACATTGGTATTGCAAGCATCAGCTTTAAGTGAGTGCAATTCCGTCATCACGTTTTATATCGGTCACAATAAATTCGAAGTATATAATACTTATTATATATAATCAATCAATTTTCATGATAACAATTTATGATTTTTAATTATAGTCTATATCCTGGATATTATAGGAGGTGAAAACTATTACAAATGTCAAATGCAGCTAGTTGTTTTTATATAGAACAAATAGTTCTTTTAATTAAAAAATTTTTTAAATCAATAGATATTATAAAAGATATATATTTTGCTTTTATTTGCTTCTATAAAATATTTTACATTGAGTCAATTATGCTTAATGTAATTATAATGTATTAAATTCAAAGATTATGTTATTATAAGAAAATATTTTAATTTCATTATTTTTTATTACATTACAAGTTTTTGATTTGATTTTATTTAATGTAGATATAAAAATAATTTTATTAATTTTGTTTTAGTTTAAATTATATTTCAATGAAAAATTTATTTTATTATTGTAGCAAATATTTTTATATTTTATATCAGAAAATTATTTCATAATATGTAAGAATAAGTGATAATAAGTAATAATATATGATTTCATTAGTCCAATCTCCACCACGGATATCTAAACAACCCCCGACAGATGAGCAGTTATTTCAAGTAGCTCAAGCAAAAATTAATGAGAATGATAAACCATTTTTAATTGAATGTGAAGCAGAAGGAGAACCTGCTCCAAGGTACAAAATATTTATTATTTCACAAAATATGATTTTAAAAATATTATCAAAAAAGATTACTTATAAAATTGATTTAAATTTTTAATACTATTTATGAAAAAAGTAACAACTACTTATAAAGAATACAGTAATATTCAGTAATTTTAGAATCATATTTTTTAAGATTTTATTTTAATTTATTTTAAGATATATTTTAAGATTTCATTCATATAGTTTCATTACACTTACATTTAAATATACTATCTCTGTTCTGCAAAGAAGCCTGAGTAACTGGTCTTAATTACTAGGATGACCTCATAGTCTTAGAGGATATAAAGTTACAAGTACCAATAAAGATATCTAACTTGTGGTGTGAATTATAAATATATGGGAGTGGTTTAACATATACTTTGAATAAAAATAGAAAATATATGATTACTTGTATATGTATAATTATATTACATTTATTTTATATACCATTATATTCATTTTTATATTTCAATATAATATGATTGATATATAATAGTATTATTTTTAGCATGATAGTTAATTATATAAATAATATTTTTTATTATTAACAAATAAAAAAATACAATATTGTCCAAAATATTGTCATAATATAAATATAAATATTTTATTAATTTATAAATTTTTTTATAATTAATTTTTTATAATTATAAATTTATATTTTATTTAATAATTTTATTCAGGTATCGATGGATTAAAAATGGAAAAAATTTTGAATGGCCAGCATATGATGATCGCATATCCCAACAACCTGGTAGAGGTACATTGGTAATCTCAAGACCACGAGATGAAGATTTGGGTCAATATCAATGCTTTGCAGAAAATGAATGGGGAATTGCAACATCTAATTCAGTTTTTGTTAGAAAAGCTGAATTAAATTCATTTAAAGATCAAAATCCTATAAGTTTAGATGCAAATGAAGGACAACCATTTAAATTAACTTGTCAACCACCAGATGGTTTTCCAAAACCAAATGTATATTGGTTAATTCAAGATACTGCTGGAGGCATTAAATCAATTAATAATTCACGAATGACATTAGATCCTGAAGGAAATCTTTGGTTTAGCAATGTTACAAGAAACGATGCTTCCGACGATTTTTATTATGCATGTGCAGCTACATCTGTATTCAGAAATGAATATAAATTAGGAAATAGAGTTTTATTAAATGTTATTTCTTCGGGAATATCTGCCAGTCAAAATAAACATGATCCTGTCAAACAATATGTTAGTAGGAAAAATGAAGTTGCTTTACGCGGTAAAAAAATTGAATTATATTGCATATATGGTGGAACACCACTACCACAAATAGTGTGGAGTAAAAATGGTGAAGTAATTAGAACTAATGATAGAATAATGCAAGGAAATTATGGTAAATCTTTGATAATTAAACATGTTAATTTTAAAGATGAAGGAACATATACTTGTGAAGCGTCAAACGGGGTAGGTGATGCGAAATCTTATTCCATACATTTGCAAGTTATGGCAGTACCATATTTCACTATCGAACCTGAGATCATAAATGCAGCAGAAGATGAAACCATTGAATTCAAATGTGAAGCTGATGGAGTACCTGTTCCTGAAATAAAATGGATTCATAATGGAAAACCAATATCGGAAGCTCCACCAAATCCACGTAGAAAAGTTACTTCAAATTCTATTATTATTGAAAAATTGACCAAAAAAGATACAGGAAATTACGGTTGTAATGCAACAAATTCATTGGGATATGTTTATAAGGATGTATACGTAAACGTTTTAGCTCTAGAACCAGAAATTACACAACCACCTACTGATATCGCTACAGTCGACGGTAAAACTGTAAGAATAACTTGCCGTGTATTTGGAGCACCGAAACCAGCTGTAAAATGGATTCGAAATGGGCAAGAATTAACAGGAGGACGATATAAAACTTTAGATTCTGGTGATTTAGAAATTGAGAATGTAATATTTTTAGATGCAGGCATTTATACATGTCATGCATCCAATAAATTCGGAGAAGTAAAAGGTTCTGGTAATTTAGTAGTAAAAGAACATACAAGAATTACAGATGAACCAGAAGATTATGAAGTTGCTGCAGGTTCTACTGCAACTTTTAGATGTAATGCTGTTACAGATTCAAGTTTAACACTTACGATCGATTGGCTATCTAACGGAGAACCTATTGATTTTGAAATGGAACCACGATTTATACGAAGCACTGATTATTCTTTAATGATCACAAAAACGACTGAACTAGATTCTGGTACTTATACTTGTGTTGCTCATACTGAATTGGATGAAGCAAAAGCACAAGCTACACTAATTGTCCAAGATGTACCAAATGCGCCAAAATTAATTAGTGTTACCTGTATGGCGACTGAAGCTTCTATACATTGGACTCCAATGGGTGATAATAGAGCTCCAATATTAAGATACACTATTCAACATAATACCACTTTTACACCAGATACATGGGAAATATCAAAAGATGATGTACCAGCAATTGAACAAACATATATTGTTCCAATGTCACCTTGGACTAACTATACGTTTCGCATATTAGCATGGAATAAAATAGGTACATCATTACCTTCACCACATAGTGATGTATGTACTACATTGCAAGATGTTCCTTATAAGAATCCTGATAATGTTATGGGTAAAGGAACAACACCACAAAATCTGGTTATATCTTGGACAGTAATGCCTCAAATCGAACATAATGCTCCCAAATTCATGTATAGAATATATTACAGACGTGATATACCTGGAGAGAAATGGACTATAGAAGATATAACTGATTGGAAGAAAAATAACCTAGTTGTAGACAATCAACCAACTTATCAAAGATATAAGATCAAAGTGGTAGCTATTAATGAAAAAGGAGAATGTAGAGTTGCACCTGAAGAAGTAATTGGATATTCTGGAGAAGATGGTTTGTTATATAATTTTATTATATAAATTTAGAATTTTTTTTAAAATTAATGCTATTTAATACTTATTTAATGTTATTTAGTGCCATTGCAAGCACCAAGCAACTTTACATTAAATCAAGTAAAATCAAGTACAAGCGCACAATTTTCATGGAATCCAGTACCTGAAGAATCAGTACGTGGTGAATTAAAAGGATACAAAATACAAACATGGACAGAAAAAGATGGTGAAAAGGGAATGCGAGAAATTGATATAAGAGGTGGCAATAGGACCCATGCACTAGTTACTAAATTTATTCCTTTCAGCAAGAATTATGTTCGAATACTAGCATATAATGGACGGTAATAAACTACAATAACAATTTATAATAACAAATAAATTTTCATATATAACTTTGTTTATAATAATAATTTTTTTTATAATAGATATTCTGGACCACCATCTGAAACTTTAAGCTTTGATACTCCTGAAGGTATTCCAGGAGTGGTTTTAAGTCTTGAAGCTTTTCCAATGGGATCTAGTGCATTGTTTTTAGTATGGACTAAACCTGCAGAACCAAATGGTATCCTGACTGGCTATAGAATATATTATGAACCTGTAAATGAAACTAGATTAGGACCTCTGCTGGAGAGAAAACCACATATTACAGATTCAGAAGCTACTAGTGCAAAACTAGCTATGTTAGCACCTGATACAAAATATCGTATACATATTCGAGCAACGACAAAAATTGGTGAAGGAAATGAGTATGTATTATTTAATATATTAATACGTATATTTAAAACAATACATTGTTTTACGTTTTTTTCACTTAGTTACTTTATTGAACAAAAAACACGCACATCTCAACGACCTGATGTACCATTATTTACCTGGGAAGCTATTCCAAAAGAAAATGGATATTCAAATGTAAGAATTATTTGGCAGTTGAATCTTAATGGAAATCCAGGAAGTCATTTCTTTGTAAAATACAAACTTAAAGGTGAAACAATACCTCTTAAAACTGAATCAGAATATTTATCAAATACAATTGAAATTCGTGGACTTCAAAGTGGCGAAACTTATGTGATGTCTGTCGTTGCTGTTGATGGCAACTACTTCGCTGAAAGTGAGCCGCAAGAAATTGAAACGAGTAGCGAAGGACCTATTATTCAACCTAAAGAGAATGTCGCTACTGCAGGATGGTTCATCGGAATGATGTTAGCAATTGCTTTTCTTCTTTTGGTACTTATAATCGTATGTGTTATTAAACGTAATAGAGGTGGAAAGTACGCAGTACATGAAAGAGAGTTAGCTGCTGGACGTGGTGATTATCCTGATGAAGGCGGTTTTCATGAATATTCGCAACCTTTAGACACAAAATCAGCAGGTGGTCGTGCATCTCTTGCATCTTCCTCTCATCAAGATGGAAAACATCCTGAATCTGATACTGATTCCATGGCAGAATATGGAGAAGGAGATACAGGTCAGTTTAAAAGTTTTGTTACACTATTATATTAAGTTAGCAAAGCAATTCAAGAAGATTTTTATTAGATTTTAATAAATTATACACTTCTATTCCTAAATGAAAGCACAAATATTTATGTTTCATTATTTTTTATTTTACACATCTGAAGTAAAATATTTATTTATAATTTTAATTTTTTGCCTTAGCATTTTAATTTATGTTAATTTTTTGTTTCTTCATTTTATTTTGCTTTATTGCTTGACTTAATACAGAAGGTATGAATGAGGATGGATCATTCATTGGTCAGTATGGTCGACATCGTAAACAAGAACCAAATTCACAAGCATTTGCCACATTAGTTTGAGGTAGGTTAGTGATACATTAAAAAAAAAATATTGTATATTAATAATTCATGTATTCTAAATTATAATTTTGAATTTGAATTTGTGAATTGTGATTATCATTCTGTTGAAGGACGTTTCACAGAAGATGGTTCTTTCATTGGACAATATGGGCCGAAAGGTAGACCGGAAGAAACACCGCCCATTCCAAGCGGCACTATGGCCACATATGTGTAACCTCTGGTATTATCTTATTTAAGCCTCATATAATTTGTTCTTTTGTCAAAAGTAAGGTTTTCAATCCTTACTTAGCTGCAGCAGCTCTGCTATGCACCTTGCGCTGGGCGCAATGTCCAACACTATACTGCCAATTAGATTTTGATTTTGGGTTTTATAGTTTATATAGAAAAATAAATAAATATTTCTATGTGTTTAAACCGAATAAGACTATATAAATCATATATAATTTGTATATTCATATCGGTTAAAACATAATTTCTCTTAAATGTTTAATACATATCTAAGTATGTATTATTCAAATATTTTAACAATTTTTTGTACTTTGAAAAAAATTAATCTGCGATAATTATTTTTTTTATGATATATTACAAAATATAATTTTTTAATTAATCAAAAATTATTTACAATTAATGAATTTGTCAGATATTTTTAACTAATTATAAAACCCAAAGACGATAGGTGTTTCATAGCGTGCAAGCTATTTATGGATAATATAGTAAAAAGTATTCTACCATCGATCGTAACATTTAATATGGCCAGATTAAAAATTGACATTTCAAAACATCACAGGGTAGTGAGTTATATTTATATTATTCTAAATATGTATGACATAAAAAGTATGGTATTTTTGAGGCTGCATATAGGATTTACGTCTTTCAGATAAAGATAATCAGTATCAATAATTGATATTACCCAAAAATTAATTAATATGCGATATAAGCAAGTATTACTTATATGCAATCTTAAAAACGAAAGGACTGACATCGAATATAGTGTCACAATCTGGCCTGGACTGAAACTAATTTTAATTAAAAAATGAAGAAAAAATTTGTTCTAAGAATCTTTAGATGCAATCAATTTTTACTCTGCCGACAAAGGGCCAAATATAACAAAACAGTGACTATCTATAATTATTGTGTGCGTGCACTTTCATTAAAGATATACAAATAACAAAAATATATAAAAAATATCATCATCATCATCATCAACAATAACAATATCATTATTATCATCAGCATTCTTATTATTATTAATAATACTATTATTATTATTTTTATTAAGATATGAAAAGAACATCATACATGCACTATAGTAGTTAAAAAAAAGTCACATGGCCTCTAATTGTTGCTTTTTGTATGTGAAATGTGCTTTAGCTAAGAACGAAAGTTCTTTTTAATTATTAATATTTATCTTCCTTTTGGTAATTTGATTATAATCTGATCAATATAGATATAATTTAATATATAAAAAATTATTGAATATATATAAAGACGTATATTGATTACTAAAATTAGTATTAAAAGAATACGAGCAGCTATTACGTTTTAGTATTTGAAATATTATTATGAAAATTATATAGAATTCGTTTATTTCTCCGAAAATAAATTTAATGTTTTTTATTTACTATGTTAAGTTAAAATATTCAATGCAATGTACAGGTTGTCTGCAAAAGTGTCGTGAGCAAATATATCAGGTACAAAAATAAAAAAGGTACAAAATATAGAATACTTACATGTGCGCGTAAAGTTCGTAAAAATCTATATGATATGATGTGAAAATAATATACATCTCTCAATTTATATAAAAAAATCAAATTAAATTGTGATGTTTTGAGTTAATTTTTAAAATTTTAATTAGTAAACCAATTCATAGATCTTCGATTTATATTTGTCAGGGTCTTTTTTGCCGATTATCCTGTACAAATGGCTTGGACGTCACATAATTTTTACGAACTCTATATATATATATAAATATATACGTACAATTATAGACGCCTACAAAAAAATGTATTATAAATGAAAGAAAACAATAATTTATTGTAAAAATACTAAAGTATATAAAAGAATATACAGAGACATATATGTAATATATTAAAATGTCATTAATCATAAACTTATATTAAATTATATATTTGTCAAGATAAGCAAACGACGTCCAAGTCAAAACATAGATGTAATTATGTTTCAATGTATTTTTCTAATCGTACTATTTTTTGTATATTTTTGAAGTATATCCAAATCATATTTATCAAGATTTAAATCTCTGGTTGGCTGATATGGTGACTTATGTGAACTTCCAATACTTTGGTACATATTACTGATATTTTGATACTTTTAATATATTTTGATATACTTTTTTTTCTTTATTTCACTTGTTACATGTATAAAACATTTTTTTTTTTTTTGTATTATTTTTTTTGTATGTAGAAACATTAGCGTTTAGCACGAAACATTTGTATATTAGATCTGATCTTTTTTTATCATTGCATTAACAATTTTATTATTACACTGTCAAACAATGACATCATGTTAGTGTAGGAAGCACAGATTTATATTTAAAAAAAAATATGATATATACGAAACTTTTTACAAAACAGTGTTCATTTTACAACGACAAGACAGCACATGTTATATATAAAAAAAATGATAAAAATAATTAAATAGAGAGAATACACTCGTTGAAACATGTGCGCGTCTATCGTACTAACTTTTAATTGTACATTATCTTATTATTAGTATTAATTAGTTTTCCAACAGAAAAATGCATAAAAATGCATGCTCTTATTAAAGATACATTATTATGCGTGTTTCTAATAATAACATTGTTTGAATATTTTTTCTACAGTATAGAGTTTTCAGAGTTTAGCAATCTGGTTAAAGATTCTTTCATCTCCCATAATAAAATAGAGATTGAAAGTATGTATTATATTGTGTTAAAAATGTTATGTAAAATTTCAAAACGATTTTGCCTTGTGTTTATCAGCAGCAATGATAACGCGCATTCCAATACCTGTGTAATATCTCCCACGTCAATAAAAAAAAAGAATAAACGACTAATAATAAATAAATAAAAATCTTTAAACAATCAAATTATATAAATTTAGGATTATTAATTATTCTTTATTATCAAATATTTATCCTTTAAATTTGTTCAAAGTTATATTTTTTTTAAAGCAGAAAGACAAATTGAAATAATGATCTCAGAAAATTTTTATTGAATTTGTTAGAATATTGTTAGAATATTTGATTCCGATTCTACTAACAATCGGAAAAAATCGGATAAAGAAACCATGATTGAGACCCCCTGTAGTTTCGTCAGAGACCTTATTGCATCGTCCTCCAGGCAACTGTGGCCTCTATTGTATGAGAATGCATTCGGTTGTCCAACGAAGGGCTATGCGGACAGAAGTCGAACGAGATGTGACCGATAATGTAATTATGCGGGACAGGTTTTTTGTACCGGTACTCTAACTTGATCTCTTGAGAGTTCTCTCTTTTTTTTATTCTTTTTATTTTCTTTTTCGCCAACATTTCCTTTTTCCATCTCTTTCCAACGTATATTTATCCCTTTTCTATCTTTTTCATTCTTTTTCGTTTAGAATCCATCCTATATCGATAGGTTGCTTTCTTAGTTGCTAATCTCATGTTTTGGGATTACCCCATTAGATACATCTCTCTATCGTTTGCTTAGTGAGAAGAGCGATGAAAAATGATAAAAGGGGAAGGCGGACAATGATGCAGAAATGTAGCATAATCTGGTTGCTACCAGTTACATACATCGACATTAGCGCCTGACTGCCTGTGAAGAGTTATGTATCCATGTAGAAACCGAGGTCGTGTTCGTTGTATCCTACGGAAGAAAAGGAGGTAAGGTCGATGTATATGAAAGAAAGGGATCGTATATACAAGTTGCACACTCTGATCGGGTGCAGTATTTTGCAAGTTGCAAGGTAAATTACAAAAATTACAACTATAAATAGATATCGTATATTGAATAAATAAAAATAATAATAAAAATAAATTATTTTATCACGAATAACGTAATATGACGTAATAACTTATATATATATTTTAATGCATATTGCAAAAAAATTACATTCTCATTGGAAAAAGGATAATCTAATGAATACATAATTTTTTTTACTTCTATTTGTTACTTCTTTTCTTATCGTTGTTTCTGTAAGAATGTTTATGTAAGAATAAGTTTTAATATCTATTCATTAATAAATGTAACTAAACAACTAATTCGATTTTTACAAGTATGATCATAATGCAACTCAAAATGAATTGATGATCGGTGAATCGACATTTATGCTGACGGTATATAGTTTTGCGTAATGTTTTACCGTATACGACTGTTAGTGGTTTGTAGCGAATCCAATTAGGTTTGCGATGGTTGGACAAAAACATTCGATCGGGAATAAACCGGCACCGGTTGCTCCCCTCGAGACTCACTCCTCCATTCGTGAGCCGTGTATAATATGTATACGTTCAGATCAATTGTACGTTGTGTATCGAATGAAACGGCCTTTTCTTCTCAGCACGCCAATAATATATAGAATGCGTGATTCTCTTTATCATTTATCGAATATCCTCTTATTTTATCCGATTATTAGACGCATATTCCAGTATTTAAAAATTGATTGCTCGAAAATGCTAATAGCCATGAAATCGATTATTTCTTCGCCTTTCCTTCATAAAAATTATCTTTTTAACTTTAATTTATAAATAATTTTATATATTTTTTCATTATTCGAGTAAAAATAAAGAAAAAACCAAGAAGGCGTTTATTTTTTCTTTTTGAGACCGATAAAAGTAGTAAGAATTTGGATAGTTACCAAAACTGTGTATTTTTCAATCGACTAAAGTAATAATTCTGCGCGCGAGAAGATCGTTTCTCTTTTCTGAATTACCCTATATGCATGCCCGTTTCGTGCACGGTGAAAGAAGGATGAAGGGAAAAAAGCGAAGAAGAGAAGGAGTAAGAGGAAAACCAAAGAGTTGTAAGAGATAACAATGGGCCATTTGTTAGATGACCCAACCCTCGAACATGCAGCCTACAATGCATACTATTATCAACTATTCATTAAGCGTTCTGCTAAACCTGTTGCTCGATAGATCCAGAACAACCCCCATCCTTCCTTGGAAAATGATCACGATTTGATTCTTAAAAATAAAAATATTGCCTTGTAAAATTTTTAAAATTTTCCATAAGATTTAAAAAATGTTATAGATAGTTTGAATAATAAAAAAATAATTCGTTAACTTACGTTTTTTTAAATGAATTACACAGAATTAAAAATTACTGAATATAATATGTAGAATATATGTATGAGATCAAAATAGTAAATTCAATATTATGTTATAATTGCAATCTTAAATTACAAGGTGATTTCATCGAAGACAATTCGGTCTATGACAATGTGTATCATGTATTATTCATCTAAGCTTTCATTCGAAGTTTCGGAAATAGTAATGCAGTCGATAAGAATTCCATTATTATGCGCTTCTTTTCTATTTTTGCATTGATTTCGATTATACATAGATCGTATATCTCGATTGCTATAGAATAGTAAATAAACTTGATTATTATTTGTCATTTAGTGAAGATAAATTATTTTTTTCTAAGTATTAACAAAATTTTCATAATTTTTAATAATTTCAATCAAACAATCCCATTAATTAAATAGAAAAACAAAAAGAAATATGATTATGAATTAAATAAATGCTATAGAAGATTTGATATTTTCATATATATATATATATATATATATGTGTGTGTGTGTATTTTATAAAAAAAGTTTTATAGAAAAGAAAGTATTGCATAAAAAGATAAAAATATTTTTTTTATAAAAAATTTTTATAAAAAGATTTAAATATTATTTATTAAATTTACTTAAAAATAGATAAACATATATACTTTCATGAAAACTAGATTATAAGACACATTAAAAATATTTCTCATTTTTTTTATATTATATATAGAATTAATATTCATTATTAAATATATTGATTTTTTAATAAGATAAAATATAGATTCAACGATTGATTTACCTAAAAAATTTTTCAATATATTCTTTTGAATCGTACAATAATCCATTGCAAGATATCCAGCATATATTGAAAGTGTCTTATAGCTTTCTTCATCTGCACCTGTTTGTAGAAAGTTTTTCTATATGATTTGGTGTGTTCTTCAGAAGATGATCAATCGTGTCGCGAAGAGTTGCTTCTCTCTGTGAGGCGCGAAAAATGTTTGCGGCCTGACCGACCACAAGCGCCAGAGTGTAAAATCGTGCATGTCGTATATACCACGGCATCTAACAAGCCGGCCTTTGTAACGGATTGCAAAACGACCATGGAAATGTGGTCGAACATTCGATGGAAGGATACTGTACTAAGAAGGGTTCCACCAAGAAAACGATGAAATATCTTAAAATTCGTTGTTCTTTCAGACTGTATATTAAAAATTTTATATATTAAAAATTATAATGAGTAAAAAGAATAAAAATATCTTAAAATTTATATCTAATTTTTAATAATTTTTAAATTTTACACGATTATAAGATGTAGACAAGATTTTCCTGCAGTTGATATAATATCATTCATGATCAATAATTATATTTCAAGAATTTATTGTATCATTCAAATTCAATAAATTTCTATCACTTCGCGGATTATTCAAAAAATTTAAAACAAATTGAAAGATACTGATAAGTTAATAGTAGGCTTAGTGTCAAGCCTGGGAACAAAGTCCAAACTGCAGTAAATTCTCTTTACCAATTGCAAAGACAGACTGAGAAAAGACGAGGAGGGGAATAGAAGAGAAGACAAGTACGAAAGAGAATGGAAGAAGAAACGAAGAAGAGGAACCCGGCCAAAGACGTTTAAAAACTGGTTCCTTCCACCCATTTCTTTTCACCTTATTTGCTAATCCGAATTCTGATTTCCATATATCCGTGTAGACGATATTCAAGTCCCAAGAAGATTGGTATAGGTTGGTAGACTGTAAAATATGTCGATGGACTGTCTTTGATTTACCAGATATATAGCAGATATTCATTTTCTGAAAAAATATGTTTGTCTTTAATAAAATCATTCATAAACTTAGAGATGCTCTTATGTAGATAATTGAATCTAAATGGATTCTTTTTATCTTTAATAATCGATTGATCGATGGTGATCATTTGCCAATCACATATATCGTAAGCATTCCTAAAATCGATTACTCGCAATTATGATCAAATGTTTGAATGAATGTATATTTAAATTTACAACTTCGATTTTTGGAGAATTATTATATTTTAATTTTTTTTTAAATCATATAATTTTTATCTCATTCAAATAAACAAAATCTATATTATCAAAATGTTTTATATAAATATTTGGATTTTATAATAATAATAATTTTTAAAATATTTCAAATTTTGCCAAATATATAAATTACAGCAAAAATTAAAAAAAAATGGAAATCATATTATCATTAACGATCAACTTTCAAACAGTCAATATTGTCTGCAAATCGTTGTGCACGCACCCTTATCCCCAAATATATCGAGACTCCTTAAGAGATAGAGATCTTGCTCGCGGTCTCGGCAAGAACACGGGCTGCTGTAGACCTTTTCTCATTGAGTCAGTCAGTCAGTCAGTCAGTTTGCCGCAGAGACGCGGTCCGTACGCACGTGTGAATACGCGTCTTGACATTGTGAATACGTTGTCTTAACATTGCATGATCGTATGGTTGCATTATCGACAGAGTCAGAAAGCATCGGCGAAATTGGTCGTCGGTCAACCGGTCAGTCATTTTCTCGATCGCGAAAGTTGATCCCCACTGAAACTTCATATTGGTCTCTGGTTGTGTCAGCTCATTAGATTGCGTGCGTGAGAACGTGCCTGTTCATCTCAAGTCTCGCCGTGAAATCCTGAATTTCACGCATCAAATTGTGGCGTGTTCCATCGACCTGCACACATCGAATCACAAGTGGTACTCACACACAAACAAGTGGAACAGAACTATAGAGAGAGATAGATTTACGTAGCCACAAGGGGGCTAGTCATAAACTGTGCAACACCTGGCGGCACGTCGTTAATTATGCAGTGGGCCGCAGCCGCCCTGGCCTCGGCGGCTATCGCTCTGCTTCTGGACACGGCGGCCGCAAGGCATCACCATCGTTCTGGCAATGGTCACAAACCAACCGGTGACATTTCTCTCTGGATCGATCAGCAACAAATCAAAATGTTCAGCGGTAAGTTGTTATATGTATACTGGTGCTATCATTCCACGGATATCCACTTGTATTCAGTATTCTTTTTTTCGTTTTCATCTTTTTTCTTTTTCTTTATATCAGGTTCTATTTAATTTTTAATCTTAAGTATTTAAAACTCTTGTATATTTTTTTTAAAGAATTTATTTTATATTCTATTTAATATAATCTAATAAAATTTATAATCTATGTAATATAGATTCTAATATGAAATATAAATAGAAGTACCATTTAATATCACTTTTTTTATTACTATTATAATATTAATTTTTATGATTTTTTAATAAAAAAAATTAATTTTTTAATCTGATTTTTTGATAAAAAGTTTTATTTTTTAAAATCTTTTTATGTTACTTTTATATTTCATATTAAATTCATTAGTTTTTATGTCTAATATATAAATAAATTTAATGTATTAATTTTAATAATAAAATAATAATAATAATAAATTCATATATACTTTTATTTTTATCATACTTTTCAATGGATAAATCATAATAAAATTATGATCGATTTTTTTTTTCTGTTTCATTTAGGAGTTGAAATGGAAATATTTGCAATTACGGAAGGTAGAGTCTTACCTTATCTATTGGATCCAGAATTCGAAAGTAAACTTCCGATTATTCCGAGCGAAGTAACATACGTGAATTTTACATGGAAATCCGGTGTAAAAAAATATTATTATAATTTTTATCGATTAAAATCTTTCGACGAAACAATTCTGAAAACTCCATATATTACAATCAAAACGCAAGGAAGAGTACCTAAAAGACCTAAGGGTAATTTATGTTTTATTTATTAATTTAATCATTTTAATTAATTAATGAATTTTATCGATTAACAAAAAATTCATAAATTTAACACATACATAATTCATTATCACAGAATTTAGCGTCTTATTACCCTGTTCCGGTAATAATTCGGGCATTGCGCAATTGGGCATCGGTCTGATGATTGAGACACGTAAGGGGAAACCTTTAAATGGGACACCCCTTCGTCTTAACCTGAGAAAAGAATGCACCGTGCGTGGTGAGTGCATCAATCGCGCCCACGAACGAAAATTTCTCACTCACACAGACAATTCTTTATCAGCAATAATTAATCGCCTAATATGCTACATACTTCAATCAGAAACAATCGAAATCAAAATTAGTCCTGTGAAAATTTTTATTTGTATAAAAATAGGAAAAAAAAAACGTTATAAGAAAGATTAGGTACATACTTTGAATTAACGAAAATTTCAATTATTTTTCTATTTAAATAAAAAACGTACTTTTATATATTAACTTAATATAAAAAAATATTTTATGAGAAATTTTGTCTATATATATTTTTTAAACCGTATTTAATTAAATAATATTTTTAAACAAGCAAATAGATTCTCTATATATAGTTTTATCTCATAGATGTAATGATTATTATTATAATTTACTTGATAATTAATTTAGTCAATTGTAAATAAAACTATAAAAATAAAAATAAAATTCTGTTTTGCTTCTATGATATTCATGAAATTTTTGTTCATAAAAATCTATCTTAAATCTACTACTAAGCACTACATAAATGTTGGTTGAAATGTAATTATGCTTATCTGCTTAAATTTGTGTGATAATAATAACTCAATACTTTTTGTGTTTTTTTTTGATATAACAATAAATGATGTTTGTTTCTAATTTTTACCAAAGTCGAAAATAAAATAGAATTTATGCATGCAGTACTTGCTTGGTATATTCAAAAATATTTAAATTAATTTCATTTGAGAATATCATGCATGGATATAATTTTATTAAAAAATACATTTAAAATCACACATATTCTATTCAAATTTTCTACTTAATATTAATATCATGAAAATAAATCTTTTCTATATGCAATATTTTTTATTGCAGAACCTAATCCTGGACCTTGTCCAGATGGATATTTAGGCCCACCTCATTGTAAGAAGGCATTGTGTTATCCAAACTGTATGAATGGTGGAAATTGTACAGCACCTGGTGTTTGTTCATGTCCACCAGGATTTCAAGGACCATACTGTGAAGGAGGTACTTTGAAATTAAAATAAAATATATATATATATATATATAAAGTAGATATTATTTTATTCCATTAAAATTTTTTAACTAATTTTTTATAACTGTTAATGTAACATTTTTATACTATAATAATATTATATAACTTTAGATATTGATATAGCAGTTTTACAGCCAAATTTAATAATATTTGTTAAAGCTTGATAAAATGGGGCTTGTTCTGCACCATGTTCTATACCTGTATCATGATGTTCTTGTTCTTCATCACGGAATTTTTTAATTGTTTCTAAAATTTCTTCATCTACTTTTTCTTCATTTTCTACTAATGCACGCAATTGATCATTATAATGCTCTGTAATTACTGTTTCAACAGCTACAGTGCAAGCCATAGCTGCTTTTTCTCCCATAAGTGCTGTACCAGCACCAAGAATAAATCCAGCAACATTCCAAATAGGTATTAAAACAGTGGGTCTTACACGATATTTTGTAATTAATTCTTCAAATTTCGCACGATGTTTTTTTTCTTGATCCCACATATGTTGAATAGTTGGGCCAACAGAAGTCCTACCTATCTTATGTATCTACATTGAACTTAAATTTATTTCCAAAAAAAAAATAATATTTTGATATATTTATAATATATTTATACCTAAAACAGCCATTTGTCCAGCATATATTCTATCTGCTCCTAATTCTCCAGCATGATCTACTCTTATAATTGAATCTAATAATTTTCCTGATTTAGTTGTTCCTGAAATTGCTGATGTGCTAGCCAATCGAATCCCATATTGTCTAAGATGCAGCATTTTTTCTATAAAATTTAAAATATTTTTGATATATATGTTTTTTTTTTAATTAAAGCATTAATTTTAGGTATATGTGCAGAAAAATGTTTAAATGGAGGGAAATGTGTACAGAAAGATACTTGTGAATGTCCAAAAGGTTATTTTGGATTACATTGTGAATTTTGTAAGTAAAAATAATAATAAACAATTTAAATACTGTTTATATTGAATATATATATATTTTTTTTTTTAGCAAAATGTGTAATACCCTGTTTAAATGGAGGAAAATGCAAAGGGAATAATGTATGTAGATGTCCTGCTGGTTTTAAAGGTGATCATTGTGAAATTGGTAGACGATCTCCACAACGTTCAGCGTGCACAAGAGCATGCAGAAATGGAACTTGTCAACCTGATAATACATGTCTTTGTGAACCTGGTTGGTTTGGAAAGTTGTGCAATAAAAATAAGCCATGGGCTTAAAATTAGAAGCAATTTTCCACTGATGGTATTATTTATAATCAATTGGATTAACATAAAAATTTTTTATTTCATATCTTATAATTTTGAATTTTATTTACATGATATTCATTCATAAATTTAAGACATTTTCTCGCATTTAATTTAATAACTTTTATATTATATTATATTTTTTAAAATGATATTAGATACTTCAAAAAAGGATGGATAACTAATTTTATGATATGATTGTTTTATAAATTAAATAGCAATAATTTTAAAATCCAATTGGTTAATACCACTAAACTAATATTTAGTTAGTAATTTACCCTACCCCAGATGTGATATGTAAAGCTGCTTTACGACATTTTATACTATTAAATATTATTTTTAAATAATATACTTTTATATTGTTAGATTTATGTAATGATTGTAAAGAATATATATACAAAATATATTTTCTCTCTTATAATTAATATTCTTTTATGTTGATTTCATAAAATTATATTTTACTTTAAATTATTTTGACATTTAAATTTTTAAATTTCGATTATTTATAATAATTTCTCTTTTTGAGAAAATAATAAAAGATACAAATATTACTAATAAAAAAAAATACTGCTATTCAAATTTATATGATACAAAAAAATTGCATACCAAATTCTGCAGTCGTTCGAATAGAAAACGTCAAAACAACGTGAAGGAACGATTGCTTCTACCTGTTTCAGGTATACAAGTTTAGGTTAGACTGAAACTCAGCAACATCACTCCAGGGACGCTGAGAACAAGAGTCACGTGTTTCAGGATCCAATAAGAACGTACATCAGATAGACGCCATAACGCGTACCCCAGAAGCACTATCCAATCACGTTATTCCAGACTCGTATACATGTATATGGTGTTCGTGTTTCCGTGGTCGCTGGTATCTATTTGCAGATTTTCACGGGAAATCGGTGAGTGCCGAAGAGATATCGGTGCGTTATTAGCACGTAAGTGATCGTTGAGGGCCCGGGCGATGCGCGGATGTTGCGCATTCGCAAAATAAGGGCAATTTCGCATCGTCTGCTTGGAGTGCACCGCGCAGGCTCGCTCAAAATGGCCGCCTCGCTGCCGCGTTTGTTGTGGTGGAGATGGAGAGCCGCGTAGCCGATCGATACGCCTGCTGGCGAAACTGGCCATGGTGTCTATGGCGGCTGTTGTGCGTGTTGTGGCGTGGCGCGACGTACACGCGAGTTACGAGCGGTGAGATAGAAGGTCGCGTGCTAGCCTCACGGTGGTGGTGCTGTGCGGGTGAGCGTTTGACACGGGTGGCGAGATGACCGCGAGACGCGAGCGTAGGGCGTGGTGAGAGAGCGTAGCCGACGGCGGCCTCCCCGCAGACGCGAAACCCTGAGCCCTCCCTGATCGGGTGACCACTCACGGGACACACAAGGTGCGTACGCAACTCGCGATTTTCACTGGGCCTGCTCCATGGCTCCGCGGTACCGCGGTCATGAGCTTTGCGGCCCCGGAGGTGGTCTCTTTTGCGTGTGCCCTGCGCATTTTCATTGCCCCCCCAAGTATCACCAAATAAACGCGCCGTGTGCGCGGCTTGGCGCATCTTCTCTCTCTGTTCTCATCTCGTCACGCTTTGCCAAGCCACGCTCTTACCAGCCTTCTTAACTGGCCGTCCGCCGTCTGTCGTCTGTCACCTGTCGCCTGTCAAATTCATCTTACAAATATCTCTTACTCGCTGTCATGCCGAGTTTAATACTGGGTCACTACGCTTCAATCACGCTTCACGAATATCTCGTGTTCATGCACAGATCACGGCGACGACGACGACGTTCATGTTACGACTTTCCGTGTTTTTCATTTTCATTTTCGAAATTATTTTTCCTATCGCGAATATCTTGCATTTCGTCATGCGTGGGAATCCCAAATTTATGCGCGGGAAATGCTTTCATCTGAAACTCGTTGTTTATGTTTTTAAAATTCAACCTATATATAGTATCATCATTCTGGATTCTTATCTACTCTACTTTATCTTTATCATGCAGTATGTTTCATATCATAATTTACCCTATAAAAATGATTACACAAAAGAATATTTAGTATTTATACATAATGAGATTATAATACTTCAGTTCTTTATAGTTCATATATATAAAATAGCATTCATGTTTTTTTTCTATGTATATTCTATTTATCAAATATTGCTATTATTAATTTGATTTCTTTTAAAAAATTTAATATCAATCTTTCTTTTCTGTTTTATTATAAAATTTATATTTATATATAATTGTTTTATATATTATGTCTTATTATGTGTGAATATTTTAAATATATCCTAAATATTTATTAATAATTTAATAATTTAATAAAATATTTTATTTTTATTTTTACATTAAAATTTTTTCTTATAAATAACATAAATAGTTTCTCATATATAATAAATAATATAAATAAAAAACATAAATAATTTTTTTATGTTAAATTAAATTCAGACTATATGATATATAAAGTTCATTTAAAACAATTTTGTTTTATAAAATAAAATAAAATGTTATATTATTTATGTTATTTACAAGAACGAATTTATTATTTATTATTTTATATCTTTCATTTTTCATATAAACTTGCTTTTTTCAATTTAGGAGAAGGTGATGTAGAAGAAAAATCAAAAATTAAAGATTGGCATTTGTTTCTACGGGGCATTGCAATATAATTGAAGACAAAACGGGTGACGAAGACAAGAAGATGGTTTCTCTGCCCAGTGCAGAGTCTGGCACAATGGACAGAATCTCAGATGATGATGATGAAGAGCCAAGTAGTGGATCTGAAACATATGAGGAAGGTGATCTTATGACTGCTGCCATGGATGATGATGTGACGGCCCAGCTCGCCGCTGCAGGTTGGCAAATCAAACACGCTAATGGTGATTTCCATTTTTTTGCTTTTTCACCTTTTGAGTTATTTATATTCTAATCATTTTCATTTACAAAAGAAAAGTAACATACTGGGTGCACCAATAATGTTAAATGATTGATTCTCATAGATAAGTAAAGAATTTCATAAATTAAATTTTACAAATTGTTAATATATTTTAGTTTGTAATTAATATCAATAATATGTATAATAGAATTCTGATTTTATATAAATTAATTTATATATCATTATTCATAAAACAAATAATGAAGGTATTATATTTTGCAACTTTATGATAGTTATATATTAATTAGAAAATATGCAGAATTGAATTATCTTGATTTATTATTGACAGAAAAATAGAAGTAAATACTACCTGCTAATGATACATCTAATGGTAACTATTAAATATAAAATTTAAATATAAATAAGAAGGTTTTTAGAAATGTTATTATGATTAACAGTTATTATTATATCATTATATTATTATATCAATTTTAGTTCAGATTAATAGTTATATTATTATATCATTTTTAAAAGTAAATAAATAGATTTTTTTTTACATTTATGTTATGACAATACAACAAATTAAATTTTTTTTTGTCATTTTAATTTCATTTTTTAAATTATTATGAATATATATTTATATTAAATTAAAAATCCATTAATAAAACACATTATTATTAATGCATTTTACATTGTTTGTGTGCTGTAATATATTATTTGCTTTCTATTTTTAATATTTTATATATATGGAAACACTGTTTTTTTATATACATTTTAATTATATGTTTTATATTTCATTTTCATTTGCATATTCAAAATTATTCATGTGCCATCTCTTTTGTGTTGTTTTTATTAAAATATCATAGCTTACATGTTGTTCAAGATTTTTCTTGCAAATTTGTGTTTATTTTTGTGCAATTTTGCAAATTTATTTTGTCATGTTTATTATTTAAATGTTATAGAAAAATGTAATATTTTGTAGATGTTCATTATCACCTTATTAAAAAAAAATTCAAGAGTATATTATTATTTATATTTCAAGTTTTCTATATATAAAATATAATTTTTAATTTTATAAATTATATAACTATAAATATATAACTATATATATATAAATTTTATTTATTATTATTATATATAATATATTCTTGAATATCAAGCACGTTTCATATCATTACTGCTTTTGCATCTTTTATGTTTTGAATGAATTAAAGATATATATTTATATAATATGTCAGTAACATATTTAAATATAAATAAATGTACATAAATATAATAAGAAAGTTTTAAACATTAATAAATACATTTTGAAAATAAATATATATTATAGAAATTGAAATTTTAATATTTTACTGACATTTTTTATTTGGTGTGGGATTATAAAATTAGAAAACGTATAGTTAATAATTTATAAAAATAATTTAGGTCCTGTTGGCGTAGCTGCAGCTGCTGCCATTGTCTCAGCAAAAAAGAGGAAACGACCTCATAGTTTTGAAACAAATCCTAGCATTAGAAAGAGACAGCAAAACAGACTTTTAAGAAAACTCAGAGTAAGTGTATGTTATAATATATGTTAAAATTTATTTTATTTAATCTTATCATTTATATATACATATATATATCATTTTACATATATACATATATATATATATATAATTACAGCAAACTATAGATGAGTTTGCAACGCGAGTTGGACAACAAGCAGTAGTATTAGTAGCTACTCCAGGAAAGCCAAACAGTAGTTATAAAGTATTTGGAGCAAAACCGTTAGAAGATGTAGTAAAAAATTTAAGAAATGTTATAATGGAAGAACTTGAAAGTGCGCTTGCACAACAAGCTCCACCACCAGTACAAGACGATCCATCTTTATATGAATTACCACCTCTTATAATAGATGGCATACCGACACCTGTGGAAAAAATGACACAAGCTCAACTTAGAGCATTCATCCCATTAATGTTAAAGTATTCTACAGGCAGAGGTAAACCTGGTTGGGGAAGAGATAGTACACGACCTCCATGGTGGCCAAAAGAACTTCCTTGGGCAAATGTACGCATGGATGCAAGATCTGAAGATGAAAAACAAAAGGTTTATAAATATTTAAAAATCTTCAAATATTTATTTTATATCTTAAACAATTTTCTATTAATCTTTATTTTAATATATTCTTTTTAGATTTCTTGGACACATGCATTAAGACAAATTGTAATAAACTGTTATAAATTTCATGGAAGAGAAGATCTTCTACCTGCATTCAGTGAAGAAGATGATAAATCAAATGTACTGATACAACAATCAACTCCTCATTCCTCATCGCATCCATCGCATTCATCCAGTCAAGGACAAGGTGGACAATCGCAACAACAACAGCAGACGGTGGGAGTTGTTCGCCTCAGCAGCACGGATTCATCTAAGGGAAACTCTTCGCCAGCACAAATCATTGCCGCGTCTCCTACAGCTCTTGCCACTGCCACTCAGGTGGGAGTGGATAGAGTACAAAAAAAAAAAAAATTGATCGAAACAACATGATCAAAAAAGTTGAATTATTAAATATAAATTAATCAAATTTAAGTTTTGATGGTACATTGTGAGATCATGATGTTTCTTTAAATTCTGATTTTATATAGAAAAAAATTAGAATTTGAAATTCTTTTACACGTGACTTGCATTTATGTTCATGTGTTTGGTTTCCCTTATTTGAGTTTGATCTATATTTATTTTTATAATCATTATTATCATAATTTGAAACAAATTTTATTTTGTTATATATGTGAAATTTTTGTAATTTTTTCAATTTTATCATATTTTGTTTTTTGAAATATGAAAAAAATTTATAATTTAATTATAATTTATATTTTATTTATTGTTCTAGATGACGGCCCAATATCCTACGGCAGTTTTACAAACAATAACAAATCCTGATGGTACTGTATCAATTATTCAAGTTGATCCTAGTAACCCAATAATTACGTTACCAGATGGTACAACAGCACAAGTTCAAGGTGTTGCTACCGTAAGTATATATTATCGTATATCGTAAATATATTTTATTCTCTAATTTAAAAAAAAATTGTAAGAATAAATGAATTTTTTACTTAAAGATTCATACAAGTCAAGGGGAAGTTCAAGCACTTGCTGAAGTAGCAGGCAGTGCGGAAGGTACTAGCGTTGCTGTCGACCTAAACAGTGTTACAGAAGCAACATTAGGTCAAGATGGTCAAATCATTCTCACAGGAGAAGACGGACACGGTAAAACAGTTTTCTATAGGCTCTGCACCGTCGCCGGCCAGGAGCTACTTGAACAGTGAATTTTTTACTGGCCCAGGATCCTTTGTTGTTTTGCATGCTGTCTGCTACGCTCCATTCAAGAAAAATACCTACGTGTTCTACTATTTTGTACAACGAAAGTAGAATATCGATTAGTTATTCTTTTTTGGTACTGTACATATGCAATTTCACTCGGAGCTATGCACAGCTTTATTTTAATTTTTTTCTTTAAGAATCCATGATATATGTAATAGATTATTGAAAGAGCAAATCAAAACACACAATAATTATTAATTTTTATAATTAATTCATATTATAAAAATATCATATGGTGAAAAATTAAATCCATAGCTCACAAATATTGTGTCGTTTTGTATATGTTCATAGACTATTCTTAGACTATTCTCTCTTTGAGATGATAAAATGCAAATTTTTTTTAGAAAGAAATCGATAAGATTAAATTCATATGTATATGGCATGTACATATTTTTTTTAGTATATATTTTAAAAAAGAATACATTTGTATATTGAAATATTGCATGTATAATTCATATACCTTTGATAAAAAAATTAAATTTTTTAATATTCTAAAAAGCTATATCATAAACAAATAGAATTTTCAGTTCATGGATTCTTAAGATTTTAAATTTAACGATAAAATAAATGAAAGTATTTCAAGATCAGAAAAAGAACCTGTCCCTGTTTTACAATCACTACTTACCATTATTATCAAAAATTGGTTATTTACTTTAATTAAAACAAAGACAAATAAAACTGCTGTACATAGAGTATTTTTTGTTGATGTTTTTTATTATTTTATAGTTGTTATTTAGCAGCCTTTGTTTAAGCTACTCATTGCTATTTTTTAATTTATTTGAATCAATAAATTATTTTGAATATAAAAATTTGTATTTATATAATTTATGTTTATCCAATTTGATTTTATAGAATGGCTTAAACATCTGTTGCTTTTTATTAATGCCTTATTTTTTCTAAAGCATAGATGAAAATTATATGTGCACATTAATGATATTATATGTTAAAAGGGTGTGCCAAAAAAAAAGATAACACTGAATATGGAAGCAAAATATTCATTTTTAACAAATAAATTAAATGTATATAAATTATAGAGTAAGTATATGTACTTTTCTTTAGCACACCCTGTTAATTTAAAAATTTTTTTTATTAGCTTTCTATAAAAAACAACATAATTTCAGTTATTAAATTTTAAGAAAATTTGTATAGTTTTTTAAACCTAAAATTGTATTGTAAACTGGTAGTATCAATGCACAAATCCGAAAAAATTAATACAAAATTATATTTTTGAAATAAAAATTGTTTTAATTATTATCGATATCGATCATACGGATATGTGCTTTTTAAATTAAATTTTACTTTTTACTTTCCAGTTTGCTATACAAAGAAATGCCTGGTCAGGGGCAGAACACAGGACAGTTGCTTCTTTGTTTCAGGCTATCCTGTTTCCGTCTCAGGAGTAATAACAGTACCAGTATCTGCTAGTATGTATCAAACTATGGTTGCCAATATTCAAAGTGATGGTACAATGCAAGTAGTCACACCAATGGTTCAAGTCCCAAAAGTTGAGCCCGGAAATGGAGAAACTAGCATTGAAGCTGTCACTATTCAAGGGCATCCTATGACAATGATAAACGCTGCAGGTGAACATCAAGTTCTTCAAGTGATATCATTAAAAGATGCTAATGTTCTTACGAAGGCTATGCAAGCTGAAGTTGTAAAAGACGAAGATAGTCAACAACAACAAACCGTCTCTAGTCCAGAATAAAGCGTTTTACATAGTTAATAAAGCTTTTATGTTAACACCAAAATGCGACAGGTGCACATTAGTGGTGTTCATGAGAGAAAGAGTGAGAGTATTAGAAATGATACGTGTTATTAATATTAAGGAAAATGATTGTGTCTTTTCTGAATCATTGTGTAGTGTGTCCTCTTGTTGAGAAACAATAACGAATAGCGAATATGTTTGAAGAGTGAAAATGATTGAATGTTTGATGATTCATGAGACTTGAATGTAATCATATTTGTATTCAAGATTCATTGTAGACACTTAGAAATATCACTTGTAATTCAATTTCTCAAAGATAGTACTAATTTTTAGAAAGTACTGCGTTCGATGAAAAAAAAACCGTTGAATATGCAAGTTTCATCGATATATTTATAATGACAGTATCCGCCGTCTGGATATTTAATATTTCCAATAAGCAAACACGGATACAAATATTTTCGTCTAGTCTTAGTGTCGGGTCTTTAAGAATGATCGATATACCAAAGAAATTAAAATTTGTTTTAAATTATTTATGAAAAAATAATTATTAAAAAATTATGCAATTTAATTATATCAAATTAATAATCTAAAAAGAATTTTTATTGAAGAAATTCGTTAAATTCAGAAATGATAGATAATTTTTTCAAATAAAAAATAAGCCTTTAATTAAAATTTTAAAAATGTTTATAGAAAAATTTAATATATCTGAAAAATCTTTAAAATTCAATGGAAAATAATCAACATTTTATGATATCAGGATTCTAATGTTTGAGTTAAAATCAAATTTGGCTATTAAATTAAAAAATTGTAATATGTAGCCTATTTTTATGATAAATTAAAATAAAAAACAAGTCATTTTTTGGCGATAGAGACATATTACGATACATATTAATATACATTAATAATCGACAGTAGTGATAAATGAAAAAAAAAAAAAAATTAAGCATTTCTGACGGGTACAAATAGGCTATAAGAGATAATTTTTTGAAAAATAAGACATACGGATTTGAAGTCTCAATGCACACCCACAAAATGTAATTACTTTTAATATATGTATACTATGTTATATTAGGAAATTATTTTTAAGTGCTATTATAAAGAACACTATATCATTCTCAAAATGAAAATTTTTTCATTTCTATTCTGTATAATATACTTTAATAATATACAGAATATAGAAATAAAGAATCATATATTGTTCTTTATTTTATTATCAGGTAATCTAAAATGTATTTATTTTTGTTATTAATGAAAAAAAGATCGAAACATTTTCATGCATTTAAATGCCAACTCACTTTTATACAATATATTTAATGTTAGGAAAAATATTTTTTTTTTTTTTCATTAATGCAATCTTGTTTCAATGTTGCGGTTTCCAATTTGCAAGGACGTGTGACTGACTTTTGAAAATTAATTTGCGTTATTTTAATAATTTTGCTTACATTTTTATATTTTTTAGTATCTGTGTGTGTGTGTGTGTTATAATATATGCATATAATTTTCAGATAATTCTAATAACAAATTTGTGATACTTGTTTAATTAATATCTTTTAGTACATGTGTTTTTATTATAAATGAAGTTCCTGTAGGTATATAATACACTGTTCTCTTTCAAAATATGTATGTCAGGAGCAGAGTCGTAACATTGAAACAACAAACTGCCCTCGACACCAAGTATGAACGATACCAAAAAAGAAGAAGGTTTTTATAACATTATAGAAGAAAATAGAATATAAATTTAATAATTATCAGTAGAACAAATCACAATGACTAGATATTAATTGTTATATTGTTTTTTAAAACTATGGCCATTACATACAAAATGTAATATATTGATACTCCCATGTAAGACCATGTTGTATTTTTTTGTTCTTGTTTATGACAAATCATACAGAACATAAATTATGTTTAATGTCATTTCAAAAAAAATGTAATACCATTTTAGATAATTATAGATGTATGTGTACATGACTTTATCATTGTGTCTTAAAATGTAATTTGTACATATATCATTGTTGTGTCACCTTTCTGCTTTGGTTACTTTTGATGTAAAAAGAATGAAAAAAGAAAAATTTGAAAAATATTAAAAATTTAGAAACAACATAAGGAACCAATAGAAATTAAAATATAATGTATACATATCATTTTGTTTTGTTACTTTCAATAATCTTAAAAACAATATATACGTATTATATATTTTTATATATTTTTCCAATTCATAAATATTCTTCAAATACGATATAGCATGATAAATATTATCAACAACAAATATTATTTTATTCTAATTCGAAAAGTGACTTTTTGTTTATTTATGAAAAGGTCTAACATGAAGCACCTCTATGCATAGATACTATGTTTATCAAATTTAAGTAAATAACTTAATTAATGTATATCATCAATTGATTGAAGTGCTAATTCAGGTTTATCATAACCAAGTTCTTCTATTGTATTAATACCTAATTCATCTAAAGTAGGTTTGATTTCTTGTAATATGTAAGGATAAATTTCTTTAACCTTAGATCCACATTTATCCTTTACCATCTCCAAAACCCTGATAGCAAGAGCAAAATCATTTAATCGTCTGCAAGCTCTTAATGCTGCACATATGATACTTGGATCAGGTACAAGATCCATAGCTGGAAAAATAATTTTCATTATTAATATGAATTGTTACAATATTAACTATTTCAATTAACTATTTAAATAAATAAGAAAACGAAAAGTATTCGAAAAATTTTTTGAAAATAGAACGTCACTGTTCGATTTAAATTATTTAAAAGATAACTCAAATTATTAAAGAATAATAAATGTAATCACAAAAAGAAATATGATTACATAATTACTAACCCGCTAATTTATTCATAGCTTGACGAAATTCCCAATGATCAAGATTTGTACGATTCAGATAAGTCACATACTGTTTGTTAAATTCTTCTTCAGTTTCTTGCGGTCCATCATGTGAAGCACGAATATTTTGTCTTATAACCGTATTATATGGAATTAAAGAATTTCTTAAGGTGTTATTTATTTGTTTTCCTACAAAGCGTAACATTTTTTTATAAAATTTTATTGAAAATTCAAAAAACTTGATAAGAATGCACAATTGCTGCTTGCGTAACTCAATAGAAGACGGAAATTTGCTTTGAATAATTTAAACATTTCTACCAATCTAATCTAGTAAGCTATTGAACTAGTAAACTACTATAATTTTTAATTTTTTAATTATTATATATAAAATATTTTTTTATGTTATTATATATTGAGTTTTTAGATATTAATTTTAATAAAATATACATATAATTTGTTATTAAATTATTTTTTAAATTATGTTAAGTTTTGAAAAAGTAACTAGATAAAATTTTAAAAAATATGATAGAAAATTGTATTCATATATAATTATTTAACATTATTATTATTATTATTTTAATTATATTCTTTATAAAAATTTATAAATTTATGATTATGACATTTTGATACATTATACATATATATATATATATATATATATATATATAGAAACATGTGTTTGCAATATTCATATATATATATTATTTGTATAAATGTATACAAATAATATGTAACTTTTACAACAGTTAAAGATCAGGGTCAATCGTAAGTAAATCAAAGTATAACATTATATATTATATCATCATAATTTAATTTGTGAAAGAATAATTGATAATTGATTAATAAAAATATTTAATTTCAGAATTTTAGAATAGATTAGAATTATGAATTTCGAATACGATCCTATATCATTGGCTCAGTATGCAAAGTTTTGTAATTGTAATTCGCAAGATTGTAGTTGTGGAGAAAATAATGGTAATATAAAAAAATATTTATATAAAATAATATTAAAATTTTTTTTCTTTTTTATTCTAAAACAAGTAATTTAAAACTAATTTTTTGCTTTATTAAACTTCATATAAATATTATTCTTTAAATTATAATTTATTATTTATATATCCAGTACATGAATGGGCATGGGACAAGGAAAATGCTACATATACTATAATTTTATCAAAAAATGATTTAGAAGTTAAATTTCATAATGGATATAGTTATGGTACAGCAGCTGTGAGAGGTAACAAAATATTAGAAAAAGGAAGATATCATTATTGGGAAATTAAAATGCTCACACCTGTTTATGGAACAGATATTGTAAGTATTTTCAATGGGAATTAATAATGCATGTTTATTACTAATGTAAAATGAATATATATTTTCATTTTTTATTAATAATGAAATTAATAATGAAATATTTTAGATGGTTGGAGTTGGAACAAGTAAAGTGGATTTAAATAATACAAAACATGTTTTTTGTTCATTTCTTGGACTTGACAGAGAATCTTTTGGTTTTTCTTATCAAGGATATATACAACATGGTGGTGAAAAACGTAAATATGGTCCTTGTTTTGGGCAAGGTAGTTTAGTGGGTATATACTTGGATACTTGGAGAGGCACTTTAGAATTTTTCCTTAATAGAAAATCATTAGGTAAATTTAACGTTATAATTATTAGCACTTTACATTTTTTTTCCTACAATGAATTTCTTTATTTAGGTATTGCTTTTACTGGATTAAGAGATTTTATATTGTATCCTATGGTATGTTCCACAGCTGCGCAAAGTAAGATGAGATTGACTTATAGTTGTTCTGTACCAGTGTCTTTACAAGTAACTTGCTTGTCTGTATTAAAATCATCACATAGAGCATATTTATCAACTATGTTTCCTGGATTACGATATCTTACTCAAAGTATTTTTGCCGATATATTAAAAACTCATTCAAGTAAGTTATTGGTTTTATTTATAAAAAAATATATTATTTATAAATAATTCATACTATATATAAGTATATATATATATTAATTTTTTTCCAGATAGTGATGATGAGAATGAGGAAGATGAATTAGAATTATATGAAACAGATTATATGATTCTAGATGACTTTGATTTTGCATTAGTGGGTATGAGTCGAAAAAAGAAGAAAAAATATACACATAATGATTATTCTCTCAGACATGACTTAAATAGTTTATAAAATCTTATAATTATTAGACAATAATATTGTAAATATTTGAATGAAAGGAAAATTAGAATTAAAGTTTTTACATGATTTTGTACATTTTTCTAAATATATAATATAATATAAAAAATTAAAAAAGATTATTAAGTAAAAAATATTAATTTAAATAAAAATCTGTTGTTATATAATAAATATATATTATTTTTTAAGATTTTTTAAATTATAATGATGAAATGATTTATTATTTATATTTTTACATTTATAATTTGATGTGGTAGTAGTAACAATATCATTAATTTTTGCACAAAAAACAAGAGCTTGAGCCCAACCAGCTAAAGGACCCCATAATTCACGTAAATAATTACTAATTTCCTCATGAATTTTTGGAGTAACAGTTTTATATTGTTTTAAATGAGGTAAATAATTTGTTTTAGCTATTTGAAAAATATGAGTATCTACAGGAATAGACTCTAAATGGCCTAATGACATCAAACATATACAATCTGCAACTTTTGGACCAATTCCAGGAAGAGTAATTAATTGTTTTCTAGCTTGAATATATGATACATTATTTTTTTTGTGTAAATTTAATAACCATTCTTTTCCACCAAGTTCAATTAAACATTTTGCTGCATTTGCTATATACCTTGCACGATATCCAAATTTTTCTATTTTTAATATATCTTCAACATTTTTATTCGCTAATGCTTCAATGGATGGAAAATTATAATAATTTTTGCCCTCAATTGAACAAATTTTTTCACCAAACAATGTACATAATTTTTCTACCATTTTTGATATTCTAAAATAAAAATATAATAAATAAAATTAATAAATTAAAATATCTTTATATATATACCTTTGAATGTTATTATTTGAACTACATATAAAAGAAAAAACATTTTCAACAACATTTTGATTTAATATTCTAACACCATTTATTTTATTTAAGGATTTTTTAAAATGTTGATCTATTGCAATCCATCTTTTGCACAGATCTGTTAAACATTCATTTAATCTGAAATATTCAGATAAAATCTCATCATAGTTTTTAGAATCTATTAATGGACCTTGCACAATGTAGGACAAATGTGTATCATTTTGTGTAAGAGTCCAAACACATCCATCAAACACTCCTCGATATCCATTATTATGACAAAACCATCTATAAAATATAATGCGATATATATAAATAACAAAAAAATATATAATATATTTAAATCATAAAATATTTTATTTGTAGAAATATTTTTATTTAAAAATTTGCAAATAAAACAACAAATATTAAAATATTAAAACTACAAAAACTACAAATATTAAAGAAATATTGGTTATGTATATATCTTCAAGGATATCATTCATAATATTATAAAAAATTCACCTAAAACTTTGACCGCTTTTCAAAGTAACACCTAAATTTAATTCTGATGATGAACAAACAATTTCACCATGTTTTATTCTTATTTTATTTTCATACATTTTCATTTTCAATTGTCTTATATTTCTTAATGAATTAACTTTAATTTTTTCTATTAATGTACAATACTTTATATTAAATAATAAAATTAAAAGTATTAAAAGTAAAATTTTACGAAAAAATTTTAATTATTCACAAGACTAAATTTTAAATACATATGTATTCATTTTTTTATAGATGTAAACTGCGCATTTTTGGCAAGTTAGCTAACGGAAACACATATATATGTAACGCGCCAAATTAAAAGTTGTATCTAAATTCAAATGAAATAATTGAATTAAAATTTCAAAGTATAGAAAAAAATAGAAATAACAATATATTCAATTTTTATAATTCTTCATAAGATTTTATTCTAATTATTCTTACAATGTATTCTTTATTAAAGATGATATAATATTATTTTCCTATTATACATATTTACAATTATATACTTATTATTAAATATTTTGACACTTTATGATATATATGAATTATTTTCATTTATACAATATGAAAACATATCGTGTATTTAATTTATATTTACTTAATATGATTTATTTTGATATATTTTATTTAAATAGTATATTTGAATATTTAAATACTATTGGATAGTTATAATTTCGAATTTTTTTCAACATTTTTATACATTATTATTATTATTCAAGAGCATGCTTCGTTCATACATAAATACAATATATTAAATACATGCACAAATATAAGTAATATAAAATTAATGTTATCATATGCAGATGAGGAATTAAAATAAAAATAAATTAATAATTTATTATTCAGATTTCTAACTATATATATAATTCAACGATTTTAAAGAAATAGATCTTCCAAATTTTTTTAACTATCATTTTTAATAACAATTCGATTAAACTATTTTTTAATGCATTCAATTTTTCTAGATTCATGCTTTAAAAATTATGCTATTCGTAATATATGTACATTTTTATTATGATTTATCTACAGAATAATTTATTTGGCATCTTTGAGAACAATAAAGACTACATAGTTAATATATACTTATAGATAATAGAAATGATACCCTGTCTATTTCAAACGATTTCATTTCTCGATTTCATTTATCGTTTCTTTTTATTATTTGCCATTTAAAGAGAATTTAATCTTGAAAAATCAAAAATTGAAAATTTCTATTATTGATTTTTATTACATGTCAGATTTATAATATTATTTTGAATATTTTGAATATTTCAAAAATAAATTCGAATTTATTTTTTTATTGCAAATCAAAATTAACTCAACATGATGAAAAGTTGCGAGAAATTTGAAATATATTAAATTCAAATCAATTTCAAATCTGTTCTAATGATTAAATTTTCTATCGTGACCACTATGTATTGTCATTCATGTAGTTAAAAAATTAAAGAGGATGATTGTTTTTATCTCTGATCTATTGTCCTGCATGCCTTTAAGTCATGATCGAACACTTTCGATAAACTATTACATCCCTGAGAATTGGTATTGACATTTCTAGAAAAAGAATATCCCCAAACATATCCGCTACTTTTCCATTTTAATGATAAGGAACATTATCGCGAACATGAGCCTGCTTTCGATATTCATAATGCTGGCATTTGCCCATCCAGGACCATTTCGTACAAATCTTTTGCGGTTTCAATATGAAACATTTCGTTCTTAAAACATCAAAGAAAATCTTGCCGATAAAATTTGCCGATGCTGTACCCGCCATCTTCAAACACGTTCGAAATCTACAAAGATGATAAAAAAAAATGATACGTTTGATTCCTATTTAGATTTTTTGCCGGATAATGCTTAAATGTAATCGATGTTCAATACCGTTCATCACAGGCACAATGCATCATGCTTGAGATACCCCAGTTGAAGAAACCGTAGCGTGTCTCGAAAGCCGGGATGAAAAAGGGACACGCTGTGTCGTGTCTTCGACAGCAAGCATCTGCTGTGCCAAAACCGCCTAAGTTCGTATATTTCGTGGCCCTATGACCACGACCGCACCATTGTGTTCCTGGGATCATCAACAAGTCTCTTCGAGAACGGCTTTTACCTCGTCTCTGACGGTGGCCGCTATTCGTTCCATTTAAAAGCTTTGAATATTTCCTGCATTAATATAAAAATAAAAATTGTAACGAATATTTTATTTTGAAAATTTATTTTCGTAAATAAAAGCGATCTTCTTATTATTCATAAATTTAAAAAATGATTTTATAATATATATGTGTTATAGAAAAATTTTAAAATAAAAAAATAATTATAAAAATAATTAAGTTAGAAAATAATCATTTTCCATTCTTATTTAAAATAAAAAACTTTCATTATTTCTTTTAATAATAACTTAATAATAATAATCGAAACAATATAACAAGATTTCTTTTTATTTTTATATCTTGCGTTTTCTTTTATTCATCACAGATTTTATACCTTCGCCGGTGTTGAGAAATCAGTTGATTTCGCGCTCTGTTCCTTACGTGGGTACATCGATGACGTAAGTTGGACACGGAGGAGAGCCAGGATAGATCTTGGGGGATCCTCAATGCATCCTCCTGCCCGTCCACCTCGAACAATTCCACGGATATCTCGTCGTCATAATCGTCGTCCAAATGTGTGCTTGACGTACAAGATCTCTCTTCGCTATCGGTGAGTATATCGTCCATGCAGTCGGTCAATGTGCCACCCTCGTATATCAATTGCAATTTTCTCCCCGTCTTCTGTATCCAGACTTGTCTCAATGCAACGTCCGTGTATCTATCGGAGAAATATTATTTTTCTTTAAAAACAATAATAATTCTCGAGTGATTTATTCTTTTCATACCTTATTTGCTCAATTAGTTTTATTTTTTTTTTTTTTTTTTTTTTTTTTTTTTTTTTTAGGATCGACGATGAACTACAAAAGAACGGATGTATCGTTGATTCGAAATGGCTATTATCGTACGCGCGTTTAATTCACGCTAGATTGACTGCACGCACGCGTCGCACGATTATTTCCTCGTGATTAACGTTCACCTATGATTGATGCTCCTCCCCGCCTTCTTTTCGTTGCATCGATAAATATCTTCGACAGTCGTTAAATTCGTTAAAACTGGGGGCTGTCCCTCGATAACAATGTTTAATTACCCTCGACGTGTTCATTCGAAATATCGTGTTTAATTTACGCGATTATCATATAAAAATAATATATTATATTTTATTATTTCGTTACGTTACTATAGCTCGTCCCCGAAACGAACAATTAATTCTGTTCGATGCAGACAAAAAGCAATCGCTGGATGGAATAGACTTTGAACTTTTTCTCCGTGTAATATATATCGTAATATATATATCCGTCGAAGAAGAAAAAAAAGAAGGAGAAGAAGAAGAAGAAGAAGATTTCGTTCTCGCTCTCGTTGAAAAATGGATGGTTTCAGAAACGGGGTGACGGGGTTTGAATCATGAGAACATGGCAAGCCGCGTGCTTTTCTCGTTACAGCAAAAGAGCTTTCACCGATTTAAGTGCAAGGTGACGTTTCGCGGTCGTGGAATTCCCTGATATCCTCGTGAGAGCATCCGCAGATGAGTTACAACCGCTGGTCCGAGGCCAGCAACCGGGGGCCGTGTTCTCGATGTTCGGTCTCCTGCTTCCGCCTAATCCTTGCTTACTTAACTTGCCGCTTTTCGGCTTAAGGCCTCGGTTGGCTTAGCGGTCACCGTCCACGGGTGAATGCGATAAATTGTTTTTCGATCCGAAAATTTACCAAATATAATTCATCTCGATTCGACAATTCAATCGGTTGTTTCTTTTTTAATAATACTTGTTCATTTTTTCGAAGCATGATAATAATTAAACGTTTCAGATCAAATTCTCTCGCCACGAGTTTTTCGAGCCGAAAGAATCTCGTCCAAAAGGAAGAGAAGAGAAACTGAGAAACGGAGTGGAGAGAGTGGCACACGAGCATGTGGATACATACGAGTCGCTCTTTTAAAAAAAAAAAAGACAGCGAACAACTCGATTTAGCACGGCGGTGCTGTAATTCTATGAGCTTTCCGGCTGACAAGGACGCGTCCAGGAAACTGCAAACGAATGGCCGGTATCGGCTAACCGATGCAAAAACGACGTGGTATTGAGAGAGTCAACCGAAGTTAAATACGCATACGTGGCCAGTCTCGTGGCTCCCACGCGTATTGGCAATAATGAAAGGAGGTATTGTTTTCCTCTTCGCCTAATACCGATTCCTACGTTTCCAACCGGAGAGGGTTGCGAGTCAAGGGATGCACTCTTTTCCTCTCCCTCTCCCCATCCTCTCTCTCTCTGTCTCTCTCGAGGAGATTTTCTCTCCTAACCGAAGGAAATGTTATTTCAGAGTACAAGGAGGACTTGCAGGATGTTATTCCAACGTGGATCGAAAAAATAATTGAATAAAATTTAAAAAGAATTTTTTTAAAAGTTTTACGCGATCTTAGTTGCGATCACTTGCATACAACGATAACGATGAGTTAAAGTAAGTTTTGAGTAAACAAAGAGCTAGTTCACGAATCCTCGACGTAATATCTATATTAAATTCGATAGGTTATCGAATGCTATAATAATAAATATTCATCGTCGATATTATTACGTTTGATAGAGAGAGAGAAAAAAAAAAAAGAAAAAAAAAAAATAATAAAGAAAGAAGAATCTTGTAGAAGAATTTTAAATATATCCTCGAGAACTGTTGCAAGGAGGAGATAGATATAAAAAAAAACTTTCCAAAAATATCAGTTACAAAAGCCTAGGCTAATATTAAACGGTGAAGCGATGATCTTTCTCGCGATGAGGAAAAAAGATTTGTTTACCCCCAATTGACGATGGTCTCCTTGGCGCAAATTCCAGGCAACCGGATCACACGTTCGAGTTCCCCGTCTTGCAGAACCCTGGTTACTGAAATACCGCGATTAGACGTGGTCCCGGGGAATCCAAACGACGTGTTCGCGTAGGATAGGAGAAGGTTCGATTGTTGGTGAACAGCCCCGGCGTCCGTCAACACCAGGAGCAGCCCCAACGCCGCCAGCATCGGGTACCGGATCCCAACGATTCGCCTTCTTTCCCTGGACACAGACGCGATATTTATTACCTCGTTAAGCGATCTGCCCGCTAGCAAATTGAATTTTATTTCTATTCTTTTATTTTCTGACTCGAGGAATCCGGAGAAGTTTCATGTTACATTCTCTTCTTTCGGCTTAACATCGCCGTCCAGATCCCCTTTTTTCTTCTTCTTTTTTCGAGTATAATCCGGTTAATATAATTTATTATAAGTGTTGTTATTAAACAATTAATTTATTACAAAGAGATATTATATTCCCGATAAATTTGAATAAATTCTTTAAATATTTTCTTCACTTAATTGATTTGCGAAAAACGAAATTACTTTAGTCGTGAATTTATTTGTTCGAGCTCCTTCAAATTTTTGCTTTAAAAGCGAAATTCCTTTGTGCGAATAAAAGATTTTCTTTGAAGATTTTTTTTTTTTTTTTGAGAATTAAGAGATTGATAATAAGTATGTATTTCTCCTCTCCTGTTTCGTTTCATTATATATTTTTATCTTTAGCTATTGGTGAATTCAATAAGAGACGGGGAATGTTGTAAAGGGAATTGGTTGGATCGATGAACAGTGTAACGGGGGATATCAATTTCTGGCGTTCTGCTCCGATTTAAAGAAATTAAAGCGCCATGGCTTTGACAAGCCGCCGGCCCGATACCACCCATGATCCTATCGTTTTCTTTTCATCGTTCGCGGAGAACTGTTTGGCACTTTGCCATCGGAGGCTTAATCATCTTCTTTTCATCGGATAAAAAGAAGCCGCGCCTTTATATCTCGGCTCTTACGTAATTAACGCCACGTTATATTTGCATACATAGCCATAAACGTCCGTTTCGAAACGGTTTATTTTTCTTTTTTTTTTTTTTCTTTTTTTTTCTAGAAATTTGCAAACCTCTGCAAATTTTTCCAATAAAAAGAAAGCGAAAAAAGCGATACTTTTTCTCGAGCACAAGGAGAGGATAAAAATAACTTGTGAATATATAACCGTGAAAATATTTTAATATCTCAACGTTCCATAATTCTCCTTTTAATTTCTCTTCTATTAATATGAAAAAATAAAATGCTACGCTCATTTTTCTTTACACCGAATTATTCTTTCAGAATGTAAACGTTGTTTTGCAACGAATTTTCTACCTTGATATCACGCTCATCTGCACGGCCCGCGAGCGAAAGTACCAAAGACTCCTCGGTGCGACGATTTAAATTCTTCCATAAATCGTACACTTTCGTGAACTGCGACAAATTTTCTCAAAGGATGCACATTCCTTCATGTTCGACGACTCTCACCCGACTTCAATCACCTTCTTCTATCATCACTTCCCCTCTCGACAATTATTAATTGTATTATTCTAATCTTTCCAACTCTCTTAACTTCGTCGTACTTAACTTTCCGTAGCTACATCATCATACGTCACTGAATTTTCATGCTTTAAAAACGAATGTTACGAATGGGAGGGAAGGGGGGGGGGGAGGGAACGATACAACGGTATGCAGTGAAAATGAAAAAAAGCGGAGCGTTTCGCAAAATCGAGTCACGTGGCCAAGACTTTTCGCGCCCTTTTTCTTTCCGCACCAGAATCGAGCGCGGTGCACGTTGACTCCGTTATCTCGGGGACACCTCGTGGAGGCAATCGGCCGTAGTAACTGGCGCGCTACGCTCGCGACTCTCCCTTAAATACTGGCGAGAGTTCTGGTGGTTGTCCAGTTCACCTACACCACCACCTATTCTGTCACTTACGTCTCTCCTTCTCTGACACTCTCCCTTGGCTCGGTGCGTTTCCCCATCCACAACCCCACCACCACTCGGACACCAACCAAAGTCTCCACTTCCCCTTTCCTCCTTCTCCGGCAACCTTCTACCACCAACGGAGCCGCCTCTGCCAAATCCAATCCTACCCACTCACCCTGAGATCTAATCCCTGCTCTCTTTCTCTTACTCTTTCACTCCGCCACCCTATCCTCTCGTCCCTCTCCCTATCCCCCCCCCTCCTCTCTCTCTCTCTCTCTCTCTCTCTCTTCCTCCTTCTTCTATCCCCCTTTCCTTTTTTTTTTCCATCCCTCTTTCCGCTTCTGAATTCCGCGCGCACAACCTCTTCCCTCTTTTCCCTCATTTCTCTTTCTCTCTCCCCTTCCCTCCCCTCCCCCCCCCTCTGCTTTCCAGCCCCGTGTCTTTGGATCCCGCGTCTCCTCTTCCACCCCTCCACGTTTCTCTTTCTCTTTCTTCTTTTCCTTTGTCCTTCCGCCAACGTAGTCGCTGCTTTTTTACACCCTGATCCTTCTATCGTCTAGGCGACTCTCGCAAGCCGGCGAGCGACTTTGCTAAATGCCGGTGCATTCATCACCTTTACGTCAGATCGCCAAGTCGAGGTTACGGAGGAATCATGGAGATATGTTTCGTTTTCACGTTCCAAACTTTCAATGGCCGTTCAATGGGTTTGCTTCTTCGAGTAACTTGGAATTCGTCTAATCTGTAGAGAATTGATTCATTAGTATTAATAGTAAATTATTTATATGATATGTATATACTATATATATTAATATCGATGATTATATAATATTGCTATTCAAACTCTTCGATCATTAATCCATGTATAGATACGTTCACTTGTACAATGCAACGTTGTGCAATTGACTATTGATTAACTATATAAATTTTAGTAAAATTAACTCTTTTATAAAGCAAAAAAAAGTATTTATGTAAAAAAAAAATATGTATCTTTAATATTAATGATTATATTATATTAATTATATTATATTAATGATAAATTGATTTTGATGTGAAGTTAATAATATAAATTGTTAATAATAATAAATTAATTAATTTGCAACGTTCTGCAATTGACTATTGATTAACCGTATAAATTTTAATAAAATTGGCTCTTTTTTAAAGCATATCTTGTCTTTTATATAAAAAGTATTTATATAAAAAAAAAATATGTATCTTTGATATTAATAATCGTTAGGAAAAAATTAATATAAATTGATTTTGATGTGAAGTTAATAATATAAATTGTTAATAATAATAAGTTAATTAATTTGCAACGTTGTGCAATTGACTATTGATTAATCATATAAATTTTAGTAAAATTGGCTCTTTTTTAAAGCATATCTTATCTTTTATATAAAAAGTATTTATATAAAAAAAAAATATGTATCTTTGATATTAATGATTAGAAAAAAATTAATATAAATTGATTTTGATGTGAAGTTAATAATATAAATTATTAATAATAATAAGTTAATTAATTTGCAACGTTGTGCAATTCACTATTGATTAACCATATAAATTTTAGTAAAATTGGCTCTTTTTTAAAGCAAATCTTGTCTTCTGTATAAAAAGTATTTATATAAAAAAAATATATATCTTTGATATTAATGATCGTTAGAAAAAAATTAATATAAATTGATTTTGATGTGAAGTTAATAATATAAATTGTTAATAAGTTAATTAATATAAATTGATTTTGATGTAAAGTGTTATTAACACTTGGAACGAATTTAACGATGAAAACAACGAGAAATGAGCAAGGTTTGATTGACCAACCATTGACCACGAGATTTTTCGCAATAGGATGAAACGTCGACCATTTGTCGTCGAAACGTTGGTCGATAATAAATTATGCAAGTCGGCGCGACAAGAGTGGTCCTCGTCATTGGCCATGAGCCCCGGAAGATCGTGCCACGATTGGCGTCCGGCCAAAGGTCGTTTTTCGCGAGGTTCGCGATAAACTTCCGTTCCGGCGTGCTGTCGGGAGGCATTGTCGCGCGAATTAGCGCGGCCTTTCAATTTTTCCGCTGGCTAGACACCCATGGAGAGCGGTTCGCGTCTTCTAAAATAGATCACCCATGCGGTGATTCCTTATTTCCACTGGTGCACCACGAATATTTTATCCGCAGATGCTCCTCCAAGAAGATCTGTCCAAGTTCCCACGGATAGTTCTCCGATAAAATCGTATTCCATTAGCGCGCTTATTTATAATGCAGCCGCTGCAATATCATTATTATTATTCAAACATTATTAAGCGATAAATAATATTATTATTATTATTAATAATATAAGAAGAAAATCATCGAAAAATTTCTAACCATAAGGCATTTATATTTTTCTCTCGATATTTTTCCTTTTCAAAAAAAAAGGATGTAACTTTAATTCTAGCAATTGTAAAAAATATTAGATAACAATTAGATGACGCGTAAAACGGATTTCAAGAAAGGATAAAAGCAATAAAAAGATGAATGATCAGATCATCGTAAACGCTCGAGGATCTTACAACTCAGGTGGACCTCACAAGTAAAACGCATTAATAGCACGAGGCTAAAAGGGAGAAAGAAGAAAAAGAAGAAGAAGAAGAAGAAGAAGAAGAAAGATTTGAAGATTTATGCTCATCCATCGGCAGCTCTTGAGTGGCCTTCTTGAAGAACGAGATCAGCGCCACGGAAATTAATTGGCGGGCTGAAGAAGTGGCAGTGAAAAGCCGCCAGTGGTTTCCACCCATTGTACTCCTTGTGGTTATGACTCGGTGCCGCAGGACCGAGACTGTCAAGGAGGGAGGGAAATAGTGAGAGAGTGAGAGAGTGAGAGAGAGAGAGAGAGAGAGAGAGAGAGAGAGAGAGAGA
>NW_025222928.1:5624195-5745206 GCF_014066325.1 Apis laboriosa | reverse complement strand
GAGGTGAGAGTCCGTAAGTGAGTAGGTAGTTCTTGGAGCTCGTTGGTAGTTCTTCGATTCTCGAGGGTTCGTGGACTACCGTCTTCGTATGCACGCTTCTGAGTGCTATAAAGAATCCTTGAACGAAAATCATCCTATCATACTTATCCTGATTTCCTCTTTTTTCGTCCACGATAATCCAATTTCTATTTCAGCATTTCTTTTTTTTCTTTTTTTTTTTCGATTCAGAATCTTTTCTTTCATCTTTTTTTTCTGCTGATTTTATTTGACGATTCTGCAAGTGGAAAAATTGTACATAAAAATGATATGATAAGAATTTCTGAATTAATGAAATGGATAAATTTTTAAGAATATTAAATATTTGATACTGGATTGATATTCAAAAAAAGAATTCTGTGACGAAAGAATTCCATTTTGAAGTACCGAATAGATACCTACCTGTGCCTCCATCAGCAATTTGAAGAACGGTTTCCAGAGTTGTTTCACTCCCCCACAGAAATGGTTTTATTGTTCCGAAGGCGAAGAGCTCTCAAGCTCGAACGCCGGTGCGCAGTGTGAGAAGGTTCCGTAGGTTGACTCTTGCAGACACTTTTAAATCTTGGAAAAATATCTATTACCTCTTGTCGCATTACACCTGCCTGCTTTTTTTCTCCTTTTGCATTTCTGCAACATTGATCAACATTTAATTTCGTAATTATAAATTAGTTAAACACAGAACTTTTTCAATTTCTATTCTCTTTCACAAACTAATTAAAAACATGTTTCATTAATCTTCGATCTTCATCTCACTTCATCGTAGTCGCAAGAGTTAAATTAAAGAACAGAATCATTTCAATTTTTAAGATAATTTGGAAAAGAATTCGAAGAAAAATAAATAAAAGATGAAAAGATAATCAATTTCACATTGATGATTGACATGACTGATAGACGATTTTCTCGAGCATTCATTCGATCAAAGTTTGTTCTTCGCAAGAAGAAAACGGTTCCTTTTCAGTGGATATGCTCAATCAGCCAGCTCGCAATTCCCGAGCCAAGATCCACCGCTCTATAACTAACTTGCCATTATAGCGGTTGAAGTGTAATTATCTCGCGATAGTTCGACCACAAGATACTCCCGCTAACTAGAAGGCAATTTGTGGATACTGGCCATAATCGAATTCCCTCTGTGCTGTATAATACTGCACCAAAATGCTTCTCTTTCATTTTCTATTCACTTGCCTCCTTTTCTCCTACAATTAAAAAAAGGAACCATTAGTGCTAGTAAACATTTTAAGAATTGGTAAATATACGGACTTTACCGAAGATTTCGTGTACAAAGCCATTATATCTTCTGAGAATATAAGAAATTCAAAAAAAATTACATAGTTTACTTAACAACAAACAGTGGGAAAAAACTTTCCAACAAGGAAGGAAAATTTTAAATCGATATTAAAATTAAAACATCTTATTTAGATGTTTCACGATAAAAAGAAACATTTGTTTCATCACTTAACGTAATAGATAAAAGAAGATGTTAGATTATTTCTTTCAAAATTCGAAGCCACAATGAATCATCTATTAGACACGATCTAGAAGAAGACTAAAAAATAATCCTGACAAAATGTTCCAAGATCGAATCGTGTGATCATTGCCCATCATTCCACGAACCGAGGAATCAATGACTAATTATACCTTGTAACAACAACGTAGGGAAAAGGGTCTGGATCGAACCACGTTCAAGGGATATCGTATCGATCATTCATCGAGGATCTATGACAGGAACCGTGCCAGCTTGGATCCTTCAAATAACGAAGTAAGGTCGTTTCCTACGGAGGATGGTCTCACAGTTTTGGTGAACGAGTCATGGATATAGAAGCCAGTCTCTTCTTCTAAGAGCTAATTAATTTTTATAGCTTCGGTCGGGGAGCCTCTCTCAGTCCACTGCGCGTTCCTTATTCGGATCCTACGAGGGAATATTAATGGACCGGCCCGTTTGCTTCGCTCGTGTTTGCAGATTTCCTGCAGATCCTCTTTATTTGCGGATCGTCTCGTTGTTATAGCATTGACTCGACTTTCATACAGTGATTGTTCCCTTCGTGGAAGCACATAATTTAATAGTTTTTACAATTTATAAATTCTTTTCAATGGAAGAAAAATGAGAGATGGAAAATTGTAAAGCGTAATATATATAGAAATATAATACAATATGTTTCAACAATTCATACCAGTTTCCATAATAGACATATAATATTGTACTTTTGAATTAATACAGGTTGTAATCCTTTTCTAAGAAGCTTTTTCCTTGATAAATTCCTCCATTTTGTCAATTATAAAAATTTCTTCATCTTGCATGATTTCATTAAATAATCTTCGTTGAATATATTTTTTTTAAATTTTTGTTAAGTTGCTTGAATTACAAAGATCTTCGATCAATTTATAAAAAATATCGAAATGATCTGTGGATTTTTTTATTTAATTTTTATTTCGTTAAAGCAGTTTTTATAAGCAAACAATTCAACAGTTTTTATTATTCTATATAAAAATTCCTAAGAAGAGGATTTAATGAAAACGAAGGATGGTTGATCGATCAATTATATTCTCTAAAGAGGGGTCTCTGATCTTTCTGTAAAATTTATAGGAGCCATGATTTTTAATCTAAACAGTTTCATTATATAAAATTCTTCATCAGCCAGAAAAAATAAATAACCAGTCGATCAAGTGCATCTTTCTTCTAGATAATTAAGTTTTAGGGTTCCACACATGAATTCAGTAATTGTTTACCCAGGCATTCATATACAAATCAAACAGGCTCGTTATTATGCATGACAATAAATTATTGACTAAAAATTGGTTCGTAACAGATCTGAATAGATAAATCCAAAAAAACTTTTATGTGTTAGATTTAATATTTTGTTCAATCAATATTTATGCTGATATCAGATAGCATAAGAATGCAATAAAATTTGTTGACTTCACAAACAAAAATAAAATCTAATATTTTTTTCCTTTTTTTCTTTTTTATTTTTTGAAATTTTTTTATCATTTCTGAAAAAAAGATAAGAAAGAAATATAAAATATATAAATGTATAAAATAAATTAATATTATTAATATTGTTATATTATCTTTAACAAAGGCCGAATGATCAAAATTTATTGTTCGTTAATTTTATGTATTTTCCTTTTCATATTTTATTTAAAAAATTCTTCAATTTCTTGTACAAAAAACTGGATATTGGTTCATTTTCATAGATTGAAACATTTTTCCCTAAAAAGAAAAAATAAAATAATAAATAATTATATAAAAGAATCATCATGAATAAGAATTTTAAATTATTTCAAATAATAAATTATTTCAAATCTTTGAGAATTTCACGAATCTAATGTTTATGAAAGTTAATACTGAAAGCATTGTTCAATTTCTAATATAAGATCATGACTTAATCGTCGTATTCATATATGAAATAAAATGCTGTGCATGCAAATATATGATACGATGAAAGAACATATATTAACGCGAATGAATAGTCTAAATGATCTAAATATATACGATATTAAGGTTATAATTTATATTGTACCCGTATAAGTGTATCTCTGGCTGTGGCCTGTACATCATATAGATTGGTATCTTTATTAACAGAGGCAGATTTGATTCTTTTCATTTTTCCCATTGGTTAAACTTTGAATTCTTAATAAAATCTTCAACAATCGTAATTGAAAATATCTTTGATATAAAAGTTTTTGTTTCCACGAAAAATGTTTGATGTTATTTAATGTTTAAATTATAATGTTTTCAGATTTAAATACATTTTAAATTCCATGCACGATACATCAATTTGATTGACTAATGTTACAACTGAAGCAGACTTTCCTTGGGAATCTTGAGAAACTGAATCGCACACGAAATCGAAAGGAATTTACAAATAACCCACCAGAATTCTCAATAATTTCATGATTCTATTTTAAAGATGCATTCGAATATATATTTTATTCACAATTTATTCTAATATTCAAAAATATTTGATCTGATTTTATGGTTACATTTTTATTTTCAAAATCCGATTAGAATTGTTTTACCTCTGACTTTCCATCGTTATCGCATCCAACATGGAATGAATTAAAACAAGGAATGAAACGTATGGGGAGATCTCGGTAGTAAATCGGCAAGGAAATCCCTCTTTCGCGCCCCTTTGCCCCTTAGACACTCAGGCCATTCAGGCACTCACCGTTTTCCGCGACAATTGTCGGGCGCAATGCAATAATTGCATAATTCCCGCCACACTTACCACTTGGGGCGAAGTTGGTCGGGTCACGAGTGGTTGAACCGCGCGTTCATGAAAGGGTGTAGCCGTTTCGTAGCCACCGAATTGTAAGTTGTGAGTTGTAGCCACAAGGAGAGCCTTTTCTTTCATTCCTCGAACTTTGCTGAAGAATTTCATATGTGCGTCTTCCCTTCGGTTTCTTCCTATTACTCCCATGTTTTGGATTAATTGTCACAGATTAGTGAAATAATATATCAAGATAACCTATAAGTACAGTATAAAAATTAAAATATGAATAAGCAGAAAGTATTTTAAACTATAATTAAAATTATTAAGAAGTTAGTTAATATCATTATATGTTAGCAAAGTTAATAAAACAATTTAGAAGAAATAATTTGCACAGGTTACATAAAATCACTATGCTTGTGAAATATAAGTGAAAATTACTTGATTTATTGCTGGAAATGGTTAAATTATCTAGGTAGTAAGGAAGAGAAGCTGTGAGGAAGAGAAAAGATAGAAGGGTGAGAAGTGAAGAGAAAACAGATAGGCAAGGCTGCAAACCGCTTGACGAAGGAAATAGAATTCAGAGGAGAACTTCCTTCATTTCGACTTTTACCGGCTCTTAGCCAAAGCAACGTTGCGTTGTAACGGGTGACGTTCGCACAAAGGACGTTAAAGTTTTATGTGGACTATTTCTCTTTTTCATAGATATACGTCTCTCGGATGATAAAAACTTGTACAATTTACTGAGATCTGAATCGTTGTTACTACTAGAAGAAAAAAATCATAAAAAAATTAACTGACATTATATTTCTTTATATTTTATATTTTCATAACGCATTTGTTTATATTTAATCATTTTAAATCACTTACTCCATGAATAACATAAATTTCCCTTTAAAATGTTTGCTTCTATGATTTTTGTTACAAGTTTTCTATTGTATTTCTGAGAGATATTTCGACCTTTCTACAACGAGAAAATCGCTTAGCTAAACACGCACAATGAACGAGTCGTCACGGAAAATTCTTTCAATCGGTTACGATGTCGACCCCAAAGATTTGTCAGGATGTCGTTGGAGTCTTACTATGCGGGGATGGTTTCCTGGAAGAAAAAAAGAAAGAAAATGAAAGAAAGGCAAAAGAAATGAACTGACAATCTCATCAATTCACTGAGAAACATCCGTAACAGTATCTATCTAATAATATTTACTGCATGCTGAAACACGCTAAAAGGCTCTTTCTAAGATTGGACCATTCAAAAGTCAACATTAACTAAGCTATTGTCGGAATGATATAAAAGCGACTTACAGAAATATAATCTATAACATACCAATATTATATTTCTATTGCAAATGAGAAATTTAACAAAGTATAATATTGTAGAAGATAAATTTTAAAATTGTACTTTGATAAGAAATGATTATCGATTGGAACTGATGCGAGGAACATAAAGTAATTCAAAAAGATCACAAAAAAAAAAAAAAGAAATTTTATGAGCTGCATATACAATGCATACGATCCGGGCTGCGGCACAATTCGCCACTAATTGATTTTACGACATCCGTTATATTGACCGTGAAGATCATCTACAGAACTGCTCATGTTGTAGAGGGTGCAGATGACACCCTAGTGCGAGCCATGCATGACGCCCTTTTTCAGCGACGCAGATATATCCGAGGAATCTCCATGTACCCTGATCATCGAGAACGATCTGATCTATAGTCTGTAGCCATGTTCTGTTCTTTGTCCGTTTAATGTTTTACTGATAACAGCCGATCAAATCGAGTTGACCGAAGAACGAGAGGCAGGCAAACGAGAATTCAATCAAGAAGCCATTTCATCGAGATCTATAAAGACAAGATTAAAAAGTATCATTTATATTTAATTTTTTGTTATATAGAATATACAATGTTATATAAATATATATAGAATATTATATATATAGAATATTTTAATATAAAGAAATATGAGATAATTATTTATATAATATAAAAAGATACAGAGACTCACTCATAGAAGATATTTTTTATCATCTTTTTTTTCTCTTTTCTTATTTTACTACACATTCTATGCATTTTTTCGATTGAAACTTTAATGATGTAGAAAACTTTAATAATAAATATAGAAAAAGTGATAAAAGCAATCGGTGAAATGAGTCATGGATACAGGTCATAGTTTCAATTCTCGTCCAGTGGCATTAGTTGCCCATAGAAGAACAGAGAATCCCCCTGGCCTCCAATAGGATCGAGACGGGATCTCAAAAGGAGGCAAGATAGGAACGAAGGAAAGTCATCTCTCGTTCTCTACTGCTCCATCGCTATCTCTCACTCCAATGGACAATGAGACAATGGAGTGACGTTTGCGAAACGTGATAGCAGTCGGATTAATTCTCAATCGATTTGAAGGGAACCGTTTCTCCGCTTTGAGAATTTGTACTTTCCCAAAGAATACACAATCTGTTAACTATCTGACTTATCAATAAATTATATATATTTCAAATCATATAAAAATAATAATAAAAACTTTTTATAAATGAAATATAATTCTTCAATTAATCTTCATTCGAACTTTTTTATATATTATACATATATTTTGAATTTATAAAAATATAACCTACAAAAACAAGAACAGACACGCATACAAAAGGCTTACAATATCGAAAATTAAATTATTGCTATCTTAACCATCTGCTTGTTACTTTTACAAGCTTAAAAGCTAGTGCTGTCGCTCGTCAGATCAAAGCACACCGACGCTTCCGCTATCGAGAATGGAAAATATAACGCGAAACTCCCTAGTGAATACATTCGAAAGTAAGCAGTGAACTGATCGGCAAAGTACCCTGGGGATCGCTCAGAATTTTATACGAAAGAGAACAAAGAGTTCTGTTCGTGAGTCGACACTGTAATATATATATATATTCAGTATCACAGAATATATATATTGAGTATCACAGAGAAAATTGTTGCATCGATGTTTTGGGAATTCAAATATGCGATGCATCTATGATCCAAGACACGGATTGCAGATCAAAAGATTATATCAATTTATAGAGACCAATAAATATTTCTTTCCATTGAATATTTTATTCCAATATGATAATAATAATTCTGTCCAATCACTCTTTGTCTCATCTAGAATAATATAGTAACATGTGAAAAGAGGTTATGTTTTTACCAATTATATATTAAATTTAAATTATGTTAGATTTCTATTGACTCATGTAAATCAATATTGGATAGAATATAACATTTTCGACCAATGAACGCATGAATTGTTGTCACACGAGTTGACTTCAGGGTGGCTTGAAAATCGATGAACTTCTGGCAGGTCATACGACTAATCGTGATCGATGAACCGACGCGCAGCGGCACGTGACTAGTGATCTATCGCGTGGAAACGATTGATCGCAATATATAGATGAGCAAACATTTTTCTTTTTCGTCAAGCATCATTTTTTTAATGTATTTTTTTTTTAATATTTCAAATTATTTTACCATACATTCATTTCAAATACTTTTTTTTTTCAAAATTTTGCAAATTAAAAAATAAAATAAAATGAATAGATAAATTAAAAAATTGCTTTTAATTGATTTTAAAAATGTGACAAATTAGACAGAAAATGCAGAATAACTTGTTCTGTGATTTAAATCTAAATGTATGGATATAATCATATATCCTTGTATTCATTTTCAGGGTCTATGATCTCAAATAGCACTTTATAGTCAGATAGAAATCTTGAAATTATAGCTACATAGATGTTTCCAACAACAGAGAAGCTCGTTAGTGACTGGGAATATCTGTGACCCTCATTAGCTAATCATCTTTTAATTAGGTTGAGAAGAAAAAGACGCCGCCGATAGTCTGCAACGAAACTGTAATTACCTTGCTCTACCGGTTCAACAGGCACCTTTGTCTCTTCGAATAAAATTTAACAACTTGACGCATTTTAATCTCATGTGCATAAATAGATGCTGTATTAGATATTTTCATTTCTTAAGGTGACGATACCAGAATTATCTCTTTAATGTTTCTTTTGTAATTAATAACGTCATAGCTTTTCTAAACAATATTAGAAATGACATATGTCTTTAAAGTGATTATATATACAGTATCAGTATATTTTGCTTGCAAATGATGAATCATAATCACATAGAGCTACGAATAAATATTAGGATTAATGTAACTCTATTATGACAGCTGTGATTAATAGACTTGTATATCAAGTATGTAATTTGTATATCATATTCTGAAAAGAAAAAAATGAAAAACCTTTTGTAATTTTTTGCAAAGAAGTTAATTAATATGTTAAAATTTAAATTCTATAATGTAATTTATGTATTTTATTGCTTCATCCTTTACTTTTTTGTTGCGCATTTGCTTCTTTATTTTGAAGATGAAAAATACTCACTTTGACGTCGTTCATGGTTGGAGAAGTGACTAATTGATTTTGAACAATATGATATAGATCATTCCTTTAGGTTTACTCTAATCTATTCGATGAACGATTTGTTTTTATATTCATTTTAATAAAATGGGAAAAATGAGATAAAATAAAATTTATCATAATGATTAAATAAAATAAAGTAATATGATATTATATTCTTTATTTATTGTTTCCATTGTTTGTTGATTTCTACTTCTGTATTGATTGAAATTATTATTCTAGAAGAAAATTTGAATTATTTTTGCAGAACATAACAGAAAATAGAATATATCGAAGTATAATTAATATAAGTATGGAAATTATAACCTGCAGAAGACAGAATTGCACTACGAAGGGTTGGTCGACGAACGGTTGTTTGACGGCACCACTCCCACACCGAAGCATGGCAAACCTGGTATCGCATTCACGGTCCACTGCCTCAGGATTCGGGTCTCCACCCTGCTTCTACGCTTCTACGTTTCCTCGTAAAAAAAAAGAATGAGAGAGAGAGAAAAAGGATATGGTGAAAGCTACCCATCGTTGACGATCTGTAACCCTTGATCGTTGAATTCGTATATATCGTATATATATTCGAAACATATTTAAATGGCTAGATGAACAATACATTCGTCTTACAAATTACAGTTTTAAAATGTCTACGAAATTAAAAAAGCTATGGAAATTATTTATTGAACTTTTTATTCATGAAAATTTATGGAAATTTATGTTTATTATCAATCTGGAAAATAATTTTTGTTTATTATTATAAATATCAATTGTATTGTGAAAAAATTTGAAGAATATGTATATTAAATGATATTCTTTAATCAAATTCCAGAAAAATTCTTTAAAATTCTTTATTTTGTCTTGCAATATAATATAATATAAATATAATCCAGTCAATATTATTTTTTATAAAAATGTGTTGATTTTTTTATATTTAAAAGCAAAGTTTATAAAAAATTTTATCAATAAATAATGTCGAATAATCATGTTATACCGATTATAAATCTTAAGTTATCTTGCGTTCGTTCGACGAGAAATCTACCTTACGATTGGATCGTGAACGTAAATGCAGTCACCTCACGTGTCTGTTGTATTCCAAGATCTAGTCATGAGTATGGCTGCATGCTAATCAGCAAACACAAACGACGAACAAAAAGAGAAGGTGATTTTAATGCACAATAAATATATATAGAATAATATTCCATTTTAATTTTCTTTTGATACTTATAAAAGAAATTTAAAAGATAAAGAATTTTTCCTATGAGCTTAATCGATATTATTCTATCAAATTTATTTATTTTAATAAATTTTATGCTAAACAAAATTCTGCTACGCAAAATTATCTATCAGTAAGAGGTATAAGTTGTGATCGCGTGGTAAGAAACGGTCGGACGATATAAGTACATAGCAGGTGCGCGTGCAGACAGCTCGAGGCGTTTACCAGTTAACCAAGGGGTGGGCAAACTTTTTTCTGAAAGGGTCGAGTAAGAAGCTGCGGGATTTACTGTGCCAAAAAGGGGTCACGCCATGCTAAAGCGAACGCGCAGGTCTTTTTAATCATCTTGTCAGCCTCGTATAATCCGTGCAAATCGTCCGTAAAAATTCTCACTATTTCCTGGTAGACAAAACTACTGCTGCAACAGGCATAGCTTTTAAAACACAGAGACATATCTGACTTACGTCAACATACTTACCTACCAATAAGAATTTTGTGAAAGTATTTTAAATAAAAACGTCCCGAAAACATATTTTCTTTTTCATAATCATTTAAAATTTACATTGAAATTATTTATTATATAATTTGTTATGAAAAAATATTATTATTTAAAAAAAAAATCATATACCATTTAAAAAATGTTTCTGATAATATTATAATGATAAAGAAAAGATTTCATGAAATATTCCATATATATTAAATTATTTAAGACACTATTAACTATTATATATTACTAATAGATATTAACTGAAAAGAAATGAATATGAAAGCATTAAATATTGAAGAATAATTGAAGATATATGTACAATTACTTGACGTCTAATAATATAAGGATGAAAGTGAGTAAAAGTATAAAGATAGATTTTAATTCAACATGTTACATTTAGTAAAGAGAGAAAGAGATAAAACAAGAAAATGAATGGACGTAACTGTAAGATTCTCATTCCACCAACACGCACTGGCTTTTTGCCAAGTCGTGAGCATAGGCCATTAACGTGCAGGATTGCTTATCAGTTGCTGAGTCCGCGTTATTGCGTCGACGATGACCAACCGAGCGGTGGCAGCGATGTTTCTGTCCCTGTGCCACCTAGATGCCCCCACATTTCATAACTCGCCAGATATCAGCTATAAATGACGAAAGCAATCGTATCCACGGACGTAAGTGCGTCCGTGATATTGACCCCCCATCGATTATGAAGCTATTTGCAAGAATAGTGAAAAACTACGCGCAAAATTCCCCTTCCATTTGATCATACTATTTGATAAGTGCTTGAAAGAACCAATTATACATATAATGTACTAGAAACATTTAAAAAACTGTGAATGAAAAATAAAAATAAATATAATATATTATATATAATATAGAATGAATATGAAATATATTTGAAAAAAAAAAAAATAAAAAATATCTAATGAGTATTACCATGTGACAATTGTTATTCTTAGAAAATATAATTATCGTTGACACTCTATATAATTATCTTATGTTTATTTTTCACTTTTACATCTTAAATTAGTTCATAGAATCTATAACCTATAATTATGGGTTATTACATATTTAATATAAAACTTTTATTTTTATATATACTTATATTAACTATATATAAAATTCCTATTAAGCATTATTATTTAGAGTTTGAATAAATTGAATTATATACTTTAGCAAAAAGTTAATAAACAAAAAGTTTCTTTAAAATTAAAATGATAATAATTTGTAACCTGTGAATGTTTAAATATGGTGGAAGAAATTGCGTCGGTGGTACAGTGTTGCCAGTACGGAAGTATTCGATGACGCTATTGCCAGCTTTGCTCCCTCCAAAATTGCGCGTGCATTGGCAGCATTGTTTTTTGGTAGTTTACAAATAAAATGGCCGATATATGAGGCTATTTTGTATGGACAATAAAATATGCAATTCTGTAAAATTAATGACCATCGGCTGCTCGTGTATGTATATCAAAGTACAGGTTCAGTGCTACGAAATACGAAAAAAGAAGGTGAAGTGTAAGTGAGCGTGTAGGAGTGCCGTGAGAAGAAGGTGGAGGTTGTCTTTCAAGACCCGTGGACGCCGCGGGCCCGAAGACCGAAACGAAGAATCACTTACGGACTCTAATACATTGAAAAGTCAACCGACCACTCTATTTTTTCATTGACGCGTGGTGGCGCGGTGACAACTGTATGAGAACAGCTCTAGATTTACGGAACTTGGTTTACAGCGCACAGGCCCCCTCTGCCGCCTGCTCTAATTCTCTCACCTCGCTTCCTAAATACTGTGTGTTCCTAAGTCTAATAAAATAAAACTTGGGAACACATTCAACATTTGTTATATTTTTTATCACAGATGATAAGAAACGCATGGTGTTAACCACCTTGCAATTTTCACTTTATGAATCCTAATTACTTACAGCTCTCCATTAATATTGAGAGCTTAAATATTATTGTACCCTAGAGCTGCTTCAGGCAGATATGATTTCCAATTCTGAAATTCACAACCAAGATACTGGAGTGTGACGGGTACGTTTATTTAGAACCTTTCAAAATATTTCCTGCCGACCAATTTGTTGTAATAGAAAGAAATGGTGCAGATAATACATTGACAGAGACGGAGGGGCCTACGAGCAGTGCGTCCAGCCAGCCCACCCCCTCCGTTACCCCTCTGTCAAACATGTGCACCACCCCTGGCAACGTGGGCACAGGATTTGGGTATGCCTGGTCCTTTGGAGGACCTGGAGCTGAAACCCGAGAGAATGCACAGGGTGAACTTACTACAAATATTAATTATGCTGTGAATAATAATCAGGACCAAGGATCCAGTCAGAAGATACAAGTTGATATTAAACCTACTAAAGTTGCCAATAGTACGCATCGTAGACCCATGTTCACTATGAATGAAACTTGTCAACAAACCCCAACAACTCATCATACAGCTGGAGCTCATAATCAAACACATGGTACACATGTTCGTACTAAGAAACATCATGATGTGTTTTCATTAACATGTGACAAAGGAGGTTGCAATTGTGATGCATCACACCCTACACCCCCACCTTCTCTTTTTTCGAACACTTTAGTTTTTACTACTGATAAACACGCCATGAGTAAGCATTTCATGACACCACTTGGACCATTACAACTTACGGCAGAAGAGTGCAATGAAATTTTAATGAAAAGAGCAGCAGCTGCTTCAAATCAAGCCAATGTAAACAACGTAGCAACAAGCCAGACAGATAGCACAGCTCATTTTGGACATGTTTTAACACATGTTAATACTACTCAAATTGAAACAAAGGTCAAACAACAAGATATGGGAAGTCAAGTTCGAGTACCAAAAGAAAGACCATATTCTTGTTCAGAATGTGGAAAATCATTTCTTCTGAAACATCACCTTACAACACATGCAAGAGTACATACAGGAGAACGTCCTCATGTTTGTGTTCATTGTGGCAAAAGTTTCGCACACAAACATTGTCTCCATACACACCTGCTCCTTCATAGTGCAGATCGACCCTACCAGTGCAGAGAATGTAAAAAGTCTTTTACACTAAAACATCATCTTGTAACGCACACAAGAGTACATACGAGAGAACGACCATTTATTTGTCAAGAGTGTGGAAGAGCATTTCCTCTAAAACGTCATTTAGTGACGCATAGTAAATTCCACTCAGGAGAGAGACCTTTTGTTTGCGAAGAATGTGGAGAATCGTTTTCTCAAAAGGATCACCTTACAATGCATTCGCGCTTCCATGGCAGTTTACATCCATTTGTATGTCATGACTGCGGAGCAACCTTCCAGAGAAAATTTGAATTAGTGAATCATGGTCGTCTACATGGCAGAGTACCCCATTCGTGTACTGTTTGTGGAAAAGAATTTCTTCAAAAGAGAACACTTCTGGCACATATGCGTTTACATACAGGAGAAACTCCATTTGCTTGTACTGTTTGTGGAGAAGCATTTGCCCGGAAGACAGACCTGGTTACCCATTCAAAGATACATAACAATAATACGAATACAGATGAAAAATCTCTTATGTGCAGGTAAGAAATTTCAATTTATGTATTTTTTTTTTATATTTTAACTATATGTATGTTTTTGTAATAAAATTTTTGAAATATAAATTATCTATTTATATTAAATCTAATATTTTAGGGAATGTGGATTGGACTTCTCGAATCGAGAAGCTCTTACATTGCACTTAAGGTTACATTCTGGTGATCGTACACTTGTTACGGATCTTTGTGGACTAGCAGCTGCCTTCCAACAAACTCCTGGTCATTTCCTCACACCTAATACCCCTGGAACTCATCAGGTATTATTAATATTAGCATAATATGAAAAGTGTATATTACAATCAGAGAATTTACAGATGAATGGACCCATTGCAAACCCCGGTGTTAGCCATATGCATGGTGCAACGCAAACATCACCACCTGTAGGAACAGGTCCGAAACCAAAACCACATGTATGTCCCGATTGCGGTCGTGGTTTTGCACAGAAACATGGTTTGTCTCAACATCAACGACGCCACACGGATGGTAGCTGTCATATAAGATCACATGTGTGCGATAAATGTGGCAAAGCTTTCTATCAGAAAAATCATTTATTGCTGCATCAACGTCAACATATGGATCCTCCTCCAAGTATACTTCGACAGCAACAAAGGCAAGCTGCTCAAGCTGCTGCTCAACAAGCACAACAACAACAACAACAACAACAACAGCAGCAGCAGCAGCAACAACAACAACAACAAGCACAACAACAGGTGCAGCAGCAACAAGTGCAACAACAGGTGCAACAACAACAAGTGCAACAGCAACAAGTGCAACAGGTGCAACAGCAGCAACAACAACAACCTCAACAGCAACAACAAACAACGTGCACTGTAGATACAAAAACGATACAACTTCAAGCGATACAACAAGTGCAACAACAAGTTCAACAACAAGTACAACAGCAGGTACAACAACAACAGCAACAACAGCAACAACAACAACAACAAGCGTGCTCTGTGGACACTAAAGCAATACAGTTAAATGTCACTATGTGAGACGATATAGAAAGTGGGGATTGGTCGGTCCCTGGAACAATAGCACTCCCAAATGCGCACCCTGCTGCCACCCTCTGCACGCACTTCTCTTGTACTAACATTACACGTTAGATATATTTATTATCTCTAGAATCGAATACGAAGTAATCAATTTTATTACAAGAGTATATATACAAAGTATACATATTATATTCTAAATATGTAAGGCTTGTAACAAGAAAATAAAAATAACCATATATTAGTGTTTTACATATACTTTATATATCATTTACTCTAGATATGTAAAATGAAACTAAAAAAATTAGTTGCCTTAATGAGATAATGAATTTTAATGAATATATTAACTATTGTTTGGTGATTTTTTTTTTTTCATTTACTTTTAATTAGTAGGACATCACTTTATAAGAAAATACATATTGAATAAACAAACATAAAAAAAATAAGTTTTTTATGTACTACTGCTTTGTTGTTATCCTTCATGCTGTGCTTGTATGGTGGAAGTTGAGAGAAATGTTGATCGTATGAATGATCAGTAAAAAATAAATATTTGTAGAATGTATCAAGAAAGAGGGAGAGGGTGGCAGACATAGCGCATTTATGGAGCATTTAAAATTGTAGGTCTGCCCAAGAAAAATGAATGGTGTCTTTAAACGTACTTTTTACGTTATTGTAATCGCGCAATTTGTTTAACAAATTCTAGAGAATTAAGAGCGTAAGAGCATTATGAAAATTTATATTCCATTAAATGGATAATTATTATCTTTACGAATTCAAAAGATTCGAATAAAGTTCGAATCGTTAAAATCGTTTTGTTTTTTATACGATTGACGTTCAATTTCTTAAACTTCCGTACTTTCTTATGTTCTTGACTTCGACTTTTTTACTTTATAAAACCAAAATATATGTGAAATCCATTCACATATTCTTACAAAATCATCCAGCAGAGTAAACTTTTGTAATAGTTTCGTCAGAGATATGTAATAGTTAATAGAATTGCGCAAAGAAATGAAAGAAGTAATAAAGGTAGCTTTCCTACATAGTTTTAACATACATATATATTTTTTCCAGACAGATATAAACATGCAATGCGTTTTTCATGATTTTACACGAAATACGACCTAAATTAAAATTGCATTTAGATGAAAAAAAAGAAGTTGTTAAACGATGAAATATTGTAAAACGAGCTTTAATGTGCCTTTTTTCGAGCTCGCGATTAAAGTACCTTTCCTTCTTCAGCATTCCTGCCTCCATATGCACATGAGACGGATTATCTCGTCCAAATAATATTTTGCCCACCGTATGAGGACATGTATATGGGCTATATAAACAACTAGTATTCCTATTTTTGAAACCACGAAAATACGAACATGTAGTACATGTATACAATTAAAATTTTCATTCGTTTCATTTGTGCAATATACAAATTTATTTCGAATTATTTTGTTGAGAAATCAAATATTTCAAATGTAACAAAATTTCATTGCTTGCATATTTCAATATCCTGAAATCTCCCGCGTTTCATACGATAATACAATAAAGAAAAGATAGCGCTTGTTATAAGCGACCTCTGGTAATCATGTCCGGAGACGGATTTATTCAAATGGCGCATGCGCATAGGTCATCGTATATCGTCCCGCCTGCGGACGAACCGAAATAAATCGAACGACGCCGAGCCGATCAGCAGTACGGTGCTCGCTGGATGCGACTGTTTCGCGTTAGTGATGATCAAAACGAGTTGTCGTCGTCGTTGTTTGTGGCATTTCGCGAAGTCGAAGAAGCCGTGATCCGTGATCAAAAGCTCGAGACGGAGAAGAGGCCGAGGACACGCATCGTCTCTCGTTGCCGCGGCCACGGATGCATATGGAGGTGCGTAAACCCTTGTTTCAATGCACCCTCTTCTTATGCACGCGTTCTTTGTTTGCTTTGACAACATTATATACATTTTATTCAATTTTATTGCCATTTTTCTACGATTTAATATGTTTCATGAAATGTGACGTATCCTGGACAATTGAAAGTGCAATGGTTGCGTTTACCACAATTGTTATTGATATATTTGTGTCGAATTGAAAAATCATTATTCGTGATATTTTTTACTTTTACATTGCTTCAAATTAATCTTTTTAAACAAATAATTATATATTTGAAATGCTATTTAAAAAGGTATACGTCCATGCTGTTTTTATTTGATCGGTCGAAACGACGCAATACTATTTTTTCTTCCTTAAAATTATATATTTGGTGTGCAATTATTTAAATCATTAGAATAACTAGTCTTAGACTGAAGATACATATGAATTTTACGATAGTGAACTCTTCCTTGGAAACAGACCGAAGATTAAAAGTACGTGCGCATACGGCATTGGACTTTGTGTACGCTCTCAGCTGACGGGGGCCTGTCAGCTGCCTTCCATGAGAAGATCAGGGCCGTCGCTTTGTGGCGTTCTACGCGATTTTTTCCGTTATCTTGTTTGTCTCGAATTTCATAACCAATTCTTTTTATTTCAATTTTACCTGAATAGTATATTGTAATGAGGATTTTTCCACTTAGTAACAGTGCACAATCTGCCATATCGAAGAGCTCTGTCGTCACGTCCGCATATATGCGTAGGATAAGAATCTATTATTCCATTGTTAATTGATCATCGTACACTCCTATTTGTTAATTGATCTTCTTACACTCCATAAATATGTAATTATATATCTCCAAGTCATAGATATACTTTTTTTTTTTAATTAATTTTTTATTCTTTTTTTAAATTCTTTATATTGTTTTTAACTTATTATAATGTCAATGACATTTTAATATCTACATTTGAAATGATAATTTTGCTGATACTTACCAGCAATGTCACTAAGATAATGCTCGTTGTTTTGTACACATTCGCAGCTGATTCAACCGTCGCATCATAAAAACGTTCTAAGTATTATCTTTTAGTACGCACATACCTTCTTGCGACATTTCTTCTTGCTATGTGTGAATGTGTACAGCTTCGATCGTTCTGAAAAACCTATATAATGTCCAACGTAAAACCTGTGGTAAAGGCTAAGTGGAGAATTGACGTAACGATTGCTTCTTGCCTGTGTGCTTCTTTGAGCTATCAAACTTTCATCGATTTTTGTATCTTAAATATTTAGTGAAATTTACCAACATGTGCATATAATACAAATTGACTCTCGCTATAAAAATTGTGTCATTAATAGAAGCTCTTCAAAGAAATATTTCTATTTTCTTTTTTATGTCAATCGCAATTTGACTACAGATTTCTCGAATCAGTCGAGCACCTTTCGAATTTAATAGACTGAAAACTATTTGATATATGAATGTGTTTATAAAATGTATATTAAAATGCAGTTCGCTTTGAAAGCATCCATGATGCATCTGTCCAGGACGCTTTACATAGAAAATTAAATATGCGCGACGAGTTACGAAGGACGATGACCCGAATTAACTAAACTCGAAGCTGCTGTATGCTGCTTGTTCCTCTCCCGGTGTTTATTTAAGTTGCAGTGGTGTAGCCTCGTACAATTTCTGTCTAACCAGAACGAAGCAACAGTGACCGAACGAAGCTAGTAGAATTATGTCGGTTCGTGCAACGAAAGTTCTTCATTCGTTTTTTCGTAACTATACTATATATTGGCCACATTAATATATTATATATATGTGTATATATATATATATATATATATATATATATATATTGCACGTATATCTATTTTACTTTTCTACAAAAAAATGCATAAATTTCGATGTCGATCGAATAATACAAAATACATTTATTTTAAATGCTACTGTTTTCATGAACGCGTCCGTGGACCTGTTGGACGACGCTTTTGTGTACGTTTACAGCTGATTGGGCTGTCAGCTGAGCTGCGCGCGATAGAACCGTCTCGCAGGCTGGCCAACGCATGTTCCAGAATACTCTGAGGGTGTTTTGTTTTTCTAATAATTTCTTTTTCTCTGTTATTTTTCTATAGAGATTCTGCTAGTTTGAGAGATTCTGCTGATTATACCAGTCAGGGCAATGGCTTTTATAATCATTAAATTGTGTTGCTCATGGTTAAAATAAGGTAAAGGGGATTATATTCGATGCGCATAGGTATAGATATATATACATTTACGTAAGTACTTATAAGTACTTAAAGATCTATAAATAATATTAAATTTAATTTTTTTTTATTCAATATTATTTTTATCCATATTTGTATGAGTAGTACTTGTATGCAACATTGATTTATTATATTCTAACGTGTCTATCAAAATTATTATTTTCTTGCAAAAACAATAATTATATTTAATACTAATCGTTTTGATATAAAAGATTATTGCAATATAGGAAAATATTAGAAATGACCTTTAATTTATTACTATTAGTCATAATGATTAGTGAAACGTGACAAACAACGAAGATATTCATTCATAATTCGATAGTTATGCGTTGCAAGTAAACTTCCGTTAGAAACGTACTTTATTACCGTACCATAACTTAACGTATTATTTTCTTCGCGCGCACTTGATTAAACTCGGCTCTCAATAGTGGTGGGGCTTGCGATCAAAAACCTCGCTATCATTTATCACTCTGTCGCTGGTTCGTTGTACGTGCGTGACCTACGCAATTCAATTTTGCTTTTTCTTGAATTCTTTTTAGACATATTTTTCGTAATAATGATTACACAATATGAAAATAATCAAAAAAAAAGGCATATTTTAACTGTACATTATAAAATATACCGAACATATTAATACATTTAAAAAAAAAAGTTAATTTTTTGTTTTCTTATCTAGTAAATATTTCTTGATATTTTTTTCTTTTTTTTAAATCGATCAGAATAGATTAAATCACGTTACTGTTTTTTTTCTGCTGATTTCACGGAACGATCCCATGTGATGCTTCGCTATAGATTGGATTATATTCTTTATCTAGAACATATATCCCAAACTATTCGAAGTTTTTGTCATGCGCCATTAATTTATTTGTCTAGTAATCATTGCGTGGAATAAGAATAAATAAATATAAATTTCATTCACTGATCCATAATAATTAATTAAAATAAATGTTGATCAAATCGAATGTTCGTTATAATAGATGAATATTTACATTTTATTACGATGCCTAAAATGCATCATTTTTATATTAATAAATCGAATTCAAATTTCATAATTATTTTAATATATTTCTAATATATTTTTTTTATATTTACTATCTATAATTATGACAAGAATGAAAAAAATAATATTTTCAATCTGTGCATCGCTCTCGCTTTGCGCATCATCAAGCGAATGTTTTTGTTTGATTTCACTTGCAGTTGACGAACCAATAATCGAAGCCATACATATACATAAATATACTGCGAATATACTGCGAATAGACAACACATATATATGTTCTATATGTTTATTCGAGCCTGGAATATATACATGCACGCAAGAAAAAAAAGCTGTAGAAATGGAATAAAGATGGAAGAAAGCTCTGATCAACAACGAACTTTAATAAGAAAAAAGCTATTGACTTTATGATTATCGATTTCATAACGTTTTTTTTTTGTAATATATTTCAAATAAAACGCAAGAATTCAAGATTTACACTTAGATTTCCTACTATTACAATATTCTATTATCTTGTTTCATTAAATATAATGAAAATCTTCGCAGCAAAAAATTAACTTATTATCATTATTGTTATTCAGGGATTTGAAAGTATGATTCATTCGTTCTTATACGCATATATTCAACATTATCTACTAGTATATATTACGCAATTCATAGTATTTACAAATTCGAATGTTTTCCCTTTTCGTTATCAGTTAAGATTTAACGTCTTCAGTTAAAATATTTCATATACATAAACATTTATTGATTAAATTTTCATAAGACTTAGTAAAAGTATCAAACAAGAAAAATTTTTTTTAATGGTTTTGTTTTATTTTTAAAAAATGAATTTAATCTATATCCATCTAACATAACTAGAAAAATGTTCTTAGCAACTTGTTCGTCCTTATCATGGTTCGTTTCTTTCTGCATGGAACCGTTATATTGTATATAATTACTCCCGTTGCGTGTGCATGCTATCTTGCCTGTGATCCAACAATCTTGGCTCTTTTAGACATCCGCGCGAATTATTTATAAAACGACTGTGCACCTTACTGTATGGAGAAGTTATCTGCATGCTAAGCAAGAACACTCCGTTGCTTGTCGCTCAGTCCCGCCGCCACGGAGTGTAATGTAAAACTTGTTGCGAAGAAAACGTGCGACGTCTTTAGAGTCATTGTTCTCTTTCTCTCTTGTAGGGGGGGAATACACAGACACACACATACGATAACACTAGGCAATCGCGTGCATGCCGCTTCTCCCGTGTGGACTTGTGCTTGAGATTTCTTAGTTACCGCGTTGATAGAATATTTTCAAATATTTTTTGATTTCTGCAATTTTATATTTATCGTAACATTGGTTGGTAATGTTCTTTTAGTTTGTGAGATAAAAAAACAAATTTATAGCTACTTTTTGTGAAAATAAATGTCTAACTGATATCTGGATTGTATTATCTTTTCTACTTTACTTTGCAACGTTGATTATTTTGGTATCAAAATAGAATAGAATTTGCGTTTTACTATTTCTTCAATGTGTAATATGTAATATATTAAGTAATTTAAGTTAAATTATAATAAAATATAATAATAAAATCATAAAGATTATGAATATTGAAAAATTTATAAAACTACTTTTTTTTTTTATGAAAAAGTTCATTTCTTGTAACATACGGATCCTTATTCGTTGAGAAGTTTGCGTGACTTATTGAAGCCATATCTTCCCATGCATTCAATGGAAAACAAAACAAAAAAAAAATATCGTTGTTACCCGACGATCCAGAGCAGGTTGCATTGCTTTTTTACAAACTATTTATATCGTTATCAAAATAAAATTGAAATACTAAATTATCAAATAATATAATACAATCAATTTTTGCAATTTTATATATACATATATTATTTATTTGTTGTTAATTTGTATTATGAAATTCTATTTATTGTTTATATCGTATTATCATTCAAAGATATTTTGATTGTCACGTAAAATATTATATTCGTGTCAAGATAAAAGTAAAAACGACGCAACACTTCTTGTTTTTTTATCAAATGCTTGATTATATTGCACTTGATACTCCAAGTGTGTATATTTATTATTTATATTGAAGTAAAAATCGATATCTTTTTTGATACAGGAACCATGATCTCGCGATCATTTCTAATATGATAACTTGAAGAATAATATACGTATAGAATTTTTTTTTGTTATATTTATTTAATAAATATATTGTATTATCGTTCATGTTATTTATACATTTTCATGTTAATCTTCTTGCATCATAGGTGATATTATGCATCTTCCATTTGCGAGATATGATCTATAACATACGAATATAATAATGCATATAATACATATAAATGAATTGATTTATCTTATAAACATTCGATCTTTTTGCGTCTTTTATCTTATATGCAATTTTTATTTTAAATTGTTTATTTGCTTTCACACATCTTTCAAGTTTTTATTAATGATGACATAAATTTTAATATCTCTTTAAATATAAGCACAAAATATATCTTCAAATATAGCACAAAAATATATATATATGTATATATTTTAATGTATTATTATAATTTCGATATCTATTTAATTCTATAAATATATTTATTTTTTACGTGAATTTGACAACAATATTCAAATATTTTTGTTATATAAATATCCTGGTATACAAGCTACAATCTTGATTATATTTTCTTTTAGTGATACAAAAAAAACTTAATAATTAAATTTAATTATTTTTAAATTAATAATAATTTAAAAATAAATTACAATTTCAGGATAAAATCAATTTACAAATATTATGAGACATAGTCACATTGTGATTATGTACAATATATAAACATACAATGCAAAACATAAATATCATGTATAAGTCCACTTGATAAATGTTTATCAAATCGTTGCAATTCTCTATTGTTTTTTCTTTTTGTTTCTTTTTCTTTCATCTGTTATCATAAAAGACGTCGATCTACGCCCCTGCATATAATGCAAGTTAAGGCCGTATCACCGTGTACCGCCTTGCATGTGATATGCAATAGAAAACATTTTGTCAATACACGCGATGACGCGTGGAGTCGTGACTGTATTGCATGACCCACGATGCGTGTTCTGTCGATCGTGGGTCAAACACGTGAATACCTTCTCGCGAACACAACTGTTTACTGATCATCTATTTAACCCTTTTCCATATAGGGTTAGTCGTTGAAAAGAATTATCGATTATCGCGTGTGCAGTATTATCGAACTGCAACATAGCGCGCCCTTCTTTATTTTACATCATTGAGATTACAGATGTCTCGCTTGTCGCGCGAATCAATCATAATCTTATTCTTATTAGTACTATAATAGTCACGTCAAATAGTTAAAAATATACAATCTAAATCAGATTATTATACTATAGACTATACTATATATTAGCTTTTATACTATAGTCAACAATAAATAACTTCGTAAAATTTAATAATCGCGTATGTATTATAGAAAAACTTAAAAAATATAATTCGAAATATTATAAAGTTAAAAATAATATTTATATTATCATAGAAGCAGATCTATATGTATACATATATTTATTTGAAGCCGATAATTACGATTCATTCTATGTATATTATATAATTTCACTTCATGTTAGAATTTATATATAACGCTATTTAAAGATATATTTTTTAAATATATATAAAATATACGTGATTTGATCACGAACCGTTTTCTTTTACATGTGAATTATTGATCGAATGCAGATCCTCGATTATGTTGCGGATATACTGTATCGATGTAGCGATGGTTTTTGTCAACAGAATGCTTGTTCGTGATTTTTGTTTCGTCATAAAACATTAGATTTCGATCATTTTCGATCTATGCAATTGAATGATACACGTGTGCAACATATTTCACACGCAATAGTTCTCCATATTATAAAAGATCGATTTTTTTCGTGCAATATTTGAACATTTGAAATTAATATAAGCACTGCAAAATGAAAATTCATACATTTGATCTCTAGCGGAAATTAATTCTTATTTAGTAGCACTTTTTAAGCTACTTATATCAGTTTTATTATACTAACCTTACTTGTTACATCGAGTTAATAAAAGGTTAAGGTAACTTATAATTCTTATTCTATGGTGTAGAACTCATATATACATTTTAAAAGAAGTATCAAAATTTTCAAACAAATAAATCTGTTTATTGAAAAATTTGGGTGGCTGGTCGAGCATGAAATCGATTGATTTCTGATTAAACGTCTATAGCGTATAAACATAGAATTCAAGTCGAGTTTTTTTTTTTTGAAACAGGTGCTATATGATTCTGCGCGAGCTTCGATAGTTTCAGCTTAATTTGCTCGATAGTGATTTCGCTGTAATAGCATCTCGGATAATCGCGCTCATCACGTGCTTGTATTGGATTACCTCATGATGGTATGTGTTGGCTTCGTTGAATGAAGTTTAGTCGAAGATGGCTGCAACTCCTTATTGAATAGAATCAAGAACAATAAATAAATCGAATGTAAACGATTTTACGTACAGATACCGGGATGAAATTAGAATCGGCAAGAATTTTTGTACCATTGGCCGTCAGCCATGTACTCCGCGTGCTTTTATTACGACAATCGTCACATTTCTACTAGATTGGAACCATTTCGTGCGTGTTGTATACGTATATGTGTGTGTGCGCGATCATTAACATAAGTGTTATTTAACGACGCTTCATGAATCTTTACGATCGTTTCAATTTACGATTCTGACAGGCTAGTTCATTCGGTACCATTTTGAATGGTGGTCAATATAAATTGAACATTAACGAAAGAGTACCAAACGATCAGTTTCAGTTGGTGATTTCAATTAATTAAGATAAACGAAGATTGTATTATTATTGGCATTCAATCGATGTTAATTCGCTTTGTCGTAAAATCTAAAGATAGATAATTGATTAATATTTAATTACTGTAATATTAAGCAGATATTTCCGATGAAGACATTTTGCTTTTTATTTTAAGTACGTGATCGCCTCAACGTTCGAGAGGTTTAATGTCACCGATGGAGTTATGATTAAGTTAAAAATGGACAGGTTGGTCGCGCAAACGTGAAATTATCGATGGGAAGAACACGAACCTTAACAAAATTTCTCCTGTAACCTCGTTACCTTCCGCACCGAATAAATTTCCCATGGGAAAATTATGCGATAACGTGATATTAGAGCTATTCATTGAATGTCGTTGATTCTATCTCTTATTTCTTATTTACATCGAATTGAAAGTTTGCGAACTCATTGAATAATTAATATAATAATTAGCTCATCAGGTTTAATCATATAAAAACATGAAATTGAGATTACTTACCCACAGAAAGAATTTTCATATTTTTAGAAAAAAATTGATAAGATATTCAATGATTTCATGTATAATAATTAGGAAATATAATTTTAATTAATATTTAATTTAATCTTTATAGGATACTATTTACTGATCTATATTTCTTAAAAGAATTAATTTAACAACTAATTCTATCGTATTAACTTCATAATATTACGTCAATTTTTTATAAACTTCAAAGATATTAAACGATTCCTTTGTTTTATCTAATGACTATGAATGTTTTGAAATTTTAATGTCAATATTTTTTTTTTCGATTCAGTATCAAAAGTATACGATCAATTATCTTATCATTCTGCCGAATAATATACGACTTACTTCGAAAAGATCGAGAAAGTTATAAACGGTTCCATAGTTCATCTTTATACAATTTTTTCTTTTATCTTTAGTATTAAAATAAGATGGTATTTATTTTTAAAAATAAATTTTATTAGTAAACATCGTGTGAGATAATGCTAATAACAATATTCACACAATTGAAAACATATGTACGTTTCGCAAATTTCACACAAGTTCTTTACTATGCAATTGAATTTTTGAAAGTAGACCGTATATCGAAGGATACCATGAGCGACATCTGTTACACGTGTATTCCCACTGTATGCTTTGTCTGGAACAGGTATATCATACGCGTCATACACCAACGCCTGGTGAAGAAACAAAGCATCTATTGCAGGTAGGAACGGGCTTTCACTGGATTCTTCGTGTCTTATTCATGGCGAGGTGGGCGCGCGCGCTGTCTGCACTGGCATGGGGAAAAAAAGGATGACAAGAAAATCGGAAATTCCGAGGATGCGTCGGCGACGGGTAGCAATGACCTTGGGTCGTGTATTGACTCGAATGTTCCATCTCTTTGTTCCTAACAATTCGTCGGGAAACTTCTTTCTTGCGGTCTTTCTGCGGATTCATAGTCCGCGGCCATCGAACCGCGCGCCACCATTCTATACAGATGTTCCGTATGGTCGTTGTATTCAAGGATGCTCGAATAAGCATGAGAAATTTTTTAATTTTACCTGAGAAACATCTTGAAGATTATATCTTAAGATCTTTTATTAATTTTTCATTTCGTATGTTCAATCTATATAAATTAATATAACAATTCAAGCTATTATAATAATATTATTATATGTATGTATATTTTTTTGTATGTATTTAATATTCTTTACATTTCAAACAATTATTATGTTATTCAATTACAAAGAAGTTTGCTCATTTAAATATGAAACTACGTTTTAAATTTATGATGAATAATTATTCTGCAAAAAATCTCAGATTTTATCATTTTCCTTGTGCTGTTTCTAGCGTGTTATTAGTATATATACTTTTTAAATCTCTCTCAAAGTTCTTGAATTTTCTAATTTAATTTAAAAGGTAAAAAATATATGGAACAAATATTTCAATATATCTTGAAAAATAAATAAATTTTTAATTATTCTTAAACGCCAATTCGTTGTTTTAAGAATATATGTGTATTGATAATAAATTAATAAATTTTACACATTTATGGATGAAAATAATATATGTATAACATGTTGTACATGTATAACATATGGATTTTTTATCTAGAGTAATTATACATCAGGTTTAATTAATTTAAATCAATTATTTGCTCGATACATTAAAATTATGATCAGAAATGTTTCTTGTATCAATTTATTTTTTACATAATATATTAGATTATTTTATTTTCAAGATTGATTAAGGATTTTTTCAAATATAAACGAATTACTATATTAAAATTAAAAATTGCAGAAAGTAAAATGTATGAAATTTTAAGGAACAATTCATTTTTAATTACGTCGCATTCTTTTCCTTTTTATGGTCTTTAGAGTTACTCTCATGCGTCAGAAATAATACAGCAGGAAGCGTGTCCACCAATTGTGTCACACAGACTGCTAATTCTGCGCGCTGCCATAAACCTGAAAAGTGAAGTAGTACCGTTATTGCAAGGCCACGACGAATCATTGTTTCGATTGACTCAAGCTGGAAAAAAAAGAGAGCAAGTGGGACGGAAAGAAAGAGAGAGAGGGAACGTAAACGAAGAAAAGGACGCGACGAAGAAGGATTGAAGAAGAAAAAAAAGGATTAAAACCACAGAAGTCTGGTGTCTAAATTCAAATAAGAGGTTATCATTCTTTCATTCTTATAAAGCAGAAACATCTTGTTCTGGTGCATCAAAACAAAAATTCTTATTTTTGTTTCTACATACGCGACTATATGTGTGTGTGTTTTTTGCAATACATTATGGAAACGAGATGATTACAATTATGCATTCTTCATTCATATTAATGAACGACGATAAATTTTATTTTGAGACTTTTGAATTGAATTTTAATGTTGTTGATACTATTTCTTTTTTTTTTTCTTTTTATGTATATTTTTCATTATTATTTTTGGATAATGATCATTGAAGAAGAATAAAAATTATCTCGCTTCAAGTACTTTTTTTCTTTAGAAGAGAAGATAACAAAAAAATAGTAATTTTATTCACATTTTTTTCTCAGTATTTGGATATTGGTAGAAATCTTTTTCTTTCAAGATTATTTTAGAAACAATTATTATTATTTGAGTATTTTAAATGAAAAAGTTGCGCTTTTGTTGGAGCATTCTTAGTGCTTCCATAGATATGGAAGAAACTTAACGAGTCTGATTGTGAGTACAGTGACCTTCAAACCGCCCAAGGTTACAAAAGGGTATAACAGGATGCAATTATGTTTTAAGAACCATACGTACATATATTTCTTACTACGTCTTCTAACATAATATTGCTTATCAAGCTTTTTTAACTTTGAAATGATCTTGATAAATTATTTTTCTACCAATATACAACTTCAACTGTAATTAATGAGATCATTTATCTGTTCTTTCGATCATTTTTCAAACTTCATTTAACAATCTTGAAGATTATCAACTTACGCTTTAAAATCCCTATTTTTTTCAACATCAGATCTTTTCCTTTTAGATAATTCCAAAGAAAGATCTAAAACAATTTTAGAAAAGAACAAGATATAGGTATGAAAACGGGTTGGAAGCGTGAACACTCAACAAGAAAAGACTAACCCGTACTTCTCCGGTCCTTATAAAGAAGTCTTTCTTTAGGTGCATCATAATAAAGACCTTGTCTCTTTTCTTTGTTTGAACACGCGCCAGCACGTGGCGTAGCCGGTCGCTCGATATGGAACGTACATCAATGCTATTGCGCTTTAAAATGTTCGAGCAGTTTCGCTCCTCCGCCGTTGCGTGTCCGTTATGCATTTCTTATTTTTATGTATACGATGCACCGCATGTTATCTATTCTCTTCCTATCTTTCTTTTTCTTTTATACAACGTTCATATGGAAATTTTTCCTTCTTTCTTTTTTATCTTTCTTCCTTCTTGCTCTTTGTTTTCAATGCTATATAATCTTACTAATAGTAAGAAGGCGCCATGGCGCATGATGCACATTATTTAACGAATCGTTATAAATAACTCGAAATTGATAGTCGTAGAATAATATACATGATAGTGAGTAAATAGTGTGGAGCTCACAATGTAACGAGAGCGCAGATTCCGAAGAATATACGCAAGAGCCAATATTTGTTTTATTTTTAATCAAATCGTAACCGAATGTAATTTTAGTCTTTTCTGCACGTGACTATGTTTGTTTACTACATTTTATTATAACTATATATATATATATATATATGTATATATATGAGAAAAACATGAAATTTTTCTTCCTTTTTCTAAAAAAGAAAAAAAATATTTTCTTAAATGTTTTTAATGTTCTCATTTATATAATTCTTTTCTAGATATTATCTTAAGACAGAGATTCATGATAATCGAATTGAACGCATTGCGTTAGATTAGATCATGCGGCTATTCCTGACAAAGATATATAACACGTGTCGTCATCGTACGCGTTATAACCGCGTAATTTTAAGTTGCACAATACATAAGAAGATACATTATAATTTTTTCATATCAGGAGTCGACGACGATTAGAGATAGAACAAAAATAAAAAAAATAATATTAATAATCGGCGTTCACAGGTGTCCCCGAACCGGCGCTGTCTGAACCAGCTCAACAGCTGATCGGAGTACGAAGCGGCGGTGAACGGGGCCACTATTGCACCACCACCCCGCGATTTGGAGAAATTCGTTATATTAATCGGCCGCTGGTTGTTAACGGCCAAACGTTTCCACGAACAAGAGGAGAAGACGACGAGCAGGAAAAAAAAGTGGCGTTTTGACACTTGATAAAACGAGGGAAGAAAATCAACGACGACGACGACGACCACGACGAAGACGACCACGACGACGACGACGACGACGACGACGACGACGACGACGACGACGAAGAAGAAGAAAACAAGGGCGAAGTTTCCTTTGCTTGCTTGGACACGCCATCATGGTCAAAACTTTTCAAGCATACCTGCCCTCGTGTCACCGCACTTACTCGTGCATTCACTGCCGTGCTCACCTCGCCAACCACGACGAACTCATCTCTAAGGTGAGCCGTGCTAGATCAGGTAACGGACAGACTTCTCGCATTCACTTCCGAGCTCGGTACACACAGCATGTATACCGTGATATGCGTATTATGTGTATGTATATATTGTGTACATATGTATGTAGCTATGTACAGTCTACTGTAATAAGCTTTTTCCTTTTGATTGCAGTCCTTCCAGGGCAGTCAAGGTCGTGCCTATCTCTTTAATTCCGTGTAAGTATGCTAATGTCTTCAGAGTCACAGAGGCAAGATCGAATCGTTTGTTGGAAAGTAGGACACGATATTTTATTTGTGAAACTTCTCATGTTTTTCACATTTCTCCTTCTTTTCTCCTGCTATTTCTATCTATTCTTTCCTGATGCGATAAGATGTTTATATCTAAATAATGGTGATTGAATGATCGTTCTCTTTATTGTTTTAGGGTGAACGTGGGCTGTGGTCCTGCGGAAGAGCGAGTTCTCTTAACTGGCCTTCATGCTGTCGCTGATATTTATTGCGAGTGTTGCAAGACCACCCTTGGGTGGAAATACGTGAGTTCCGTTTTAAATTTTCTTCAAAAATATTTAAATATACATATATCGAATCGAACCGAATATTCTCTAATGTCATTTGGAAATTTTATAGGAGCATGCGTTCGAGTCGAGTCAAAAATATAAAGAAGGAAAGTTTATAATCGAGCTTGCTCATATGATCAAGGAGAATGGATGGGAATAGATTGAGTTGGGGGTAATCTACTACAGCAAAAGAAAGAGAATACCTCTATAAAAAATATACGAGGCCCATCAAAACTTTTCCTGATATAAGAATAATGCCTACAATGTTGTTCTAATTGCAATGTGCGGCCCCCTCCCCTCTGTCAAACCACCAACGAAAGTCTGTGATTTCATTTGTGATTTGTAATCTTAGTAACTTTTTATGTTTCGGACAATTCGACGCTGTTTTTCGTTCTTTCCGATCGATTCATCATACAAGCGATGACACTGGTGATCCGCGGCGTCGCGGATCGATCATACAAGGAAGTATTGTAAAGAGAAAGAAAAAAAAAAAAATTATTTTTCAACAAACTAAAAAAAGAAAAAGAAAAAAGACGGGAAACAAGAAAGAAAGAAAAAAACATATAGAATATAAGGGATAAAAAAAAAAAAGAAAAAAAAATGATAATGATGATAATAAGCGATGGTGAATACGATGACGAAGGTGCCATGGTGGAAGTAAAAGTAGAGAATCGCTCTGTTCGAACAATGGGGTGCCCCCCTAATTTTAATTCATTATCTTTCTAGACATTTTATTGTGAATGTCGCAATGATAAATATTAAAAATTAACGCGTGGGGCACCCCGATGAAAAAATCAAGTTTTTTAATCCGTTATTGCACCGGAGCAGCGCAAGTGCCACGGACTTTGCTGGACTGACTGCCTGCCCGCCGCGTCTATCATTGGAATTTCACTGCCGATATTCCTAATATTAATTAAGATGACTGTGCCGCATAGTAGGCGACGCAGCTGGTAGTTTTTAGAATAGCTTACAAGTATAGCATACTAAAGCCTATGTTAAAATATTATAGGACCTCATGGATATAGAAAATAAGGATGGTGTGAAACGGAAATTGAGAGAATGAAAGACGGAGTGAATGTCTTACATGTATGCTGTGTGCAAGAGAAAAAAATGAAGAAAGAAAAAGGTTTGGTTAATTGTATCGTGTGTACATGTTTGATTTTATGTTCACCATGCCTGCCAAACTGTCTGTTTATCTGCCAGTCGCCATTACTGTTAGTGGAAAAAAAAAGAAGTAACGTATTCTAACATGTTCACGTTTTTGTCGGCTCTGCAAGGTGTGGTATGACTGAATCTTTTTGTCGTGAATAAAAATATTATTGGACTGCGCCTTCTTATGCACGCACTATAGAATATATAATATTGAAGAAAGAAAAATGAAAAAAAGAGTTTAAAAACAAAACAAATTAATTGCTCATTATTTTTAATATCGATCTCATTTGTAAATATTAAATAGAGTTCAGTGACATCGCAGATCACTATTTTACTCGAAGCCCAAATGTATGATTGATTTTCGTCGGTCATTAAATGAAAAAAATTTTATTACAATACTGATTTATCATTTTCACGCTAAACCATTATATAATGACGTAGCGACATTTTAACATAATTAATTTTTTTTTATTAGGACATCATATTTTTGAGACTGTTTGTGTAAATGAAATGGTGTAAACTAATTTTTAGGCGGCTTTTAATGTTACCTTCGTTATTTTTCTTTTAAATTTTGAAATGATTAAAATTGAAGTTATTTATTTTAAGCATGGAGATCACAACATTTGTGATATATCAATAATCGAATTTTAAAATTAAAATAAAAAGTATTCATTATTTTTTTTGTTTTACATCGAAACGAAGGTAGCAAAATGTGCAGGCGTGAAAAACATTTAATTTTTATTTTTTAATAACAATAAATATATCAAGCAAAATATAATTGTGAAATAAATGTACAAAAAATTGGTCATTTTTTATTATGCTAGATTTATTGAAAAAATGCAAATTGAGTAATGGATATAAAAATTTGGTGGGGTAATTATTAAAATATCTAAGGAAAGTCATGTTTATCATTTAAAATGCATACATATGAAAGTGCAGTGTGAATATTTAGAAACGTAATGAATGAATGTGCCGGCCTAATTCTTCATGCTGTCTCTTAAAGAGTACTTTTTATATTACTGTGCCGATGCCCTTTTACCCGCACTCACTTTTCCAGAAATCTTGTTGAATTGTCCCCACCAACACTAATTCCGTAGTTTTCAGCCTCCACAACATCCACCATTTCCACCATTACACAATTTTGCTTTGTAAAACATGTTCATAATAAAAAAGAAATACAAGGTATTTAATCGAAATGGACTCATTTTATTTTGAATGTAGAACTTTATTATTAATAAAAATTAAATAATCATAGAATATTCTATATATTGATTATAAAAATGAATGAAAAAATGATTTAAGGTCTTTTTTATCGATAGAAAAGAAAGGATAAGATAATGTATATAGACAAGATACAGAGTAGATCTAACATTCAATAGATTTTTATCTCGGAAGGGATTAAGACTTTCTTATTATTTTAGTGTCATTCTCAACATTATCGATTCGATTCAAAATAAAATTGCAATATTAATTGAATTTGAAATTAAATTTGAATATAAAATTACACATAAGAAATAGAATAAATATTCTATTATGCATATTACTAATCCTATATTTAAATTTCATTGTTGTCGCTGAATATTGCTTCGTGTCAAAACATTTGTGTTATATTTAGAAATCATCGGTATACACTGTAAAACTTAAAATGTAATATCTATATTTTTTACATTAAAAATTAAAACACATTAAAAATTATAATTTTGAAAGAGAAATAATGAAAATGTTTAATTGATATCCCTGACTAAGACAAGTTTAGATATAGCGAAATAAATAATGAGCGAAAAACAAAAATAGAATAAAAATATTGAAATCGGTACTATTTTCAGAAAAATGCAAACGAAATATATAAAGAAAAAACAGAAAAAAATGAAAAAAGGATAGAGATAAAATAAGAATCGATTGCTAATACGATTTCTTGAATGTTTTAAATGATTTTATCAAAAAATAAGTTTTTGATATTTTAGAGATAATACTGATGGTGAATTTTTTTTCTATATCTATTCTTCTACTATTTGCTGTCTTTGGTTAGTTTATTTGCAACATTGATGGTGATTCTCATATTTTTATTCTATTTCTATCCACATTTTCCACATTTGTTTTTTTTTCAAGAAACAATTTCTATATTTGATTATTTTTATTGTCTGTTATTAATAGTAACAGTTACAATAGTAGTAATTAGAAAATCTATGAATAAAATTCAATATATATAAATCATAAGAATATTTAATAAAAGAACATATATTTTTAACAAAGTTGTATTTTAACATATTTTTAATAAAAAAAATTATTTTTAAAATCTATTAAATTTATCTTTATTATCTTTAAATTTATCTTAATTAAATCGAATATAATTTCTGTATTTATTGCTTTAAATAGATACATTGAACATTGATTATTTGCGCAATCGGTATTTCAGAATATGGGATACAAAATTCCATTAAATGTTGGATCTATCCTATATCTTGTTTGTGGTATATGTACAATATTCAAGTCGATGCGCGATGGCTGCGTAACATTGAGATTGCTCCGCGATCTTTTGTGGTTCCTCGTTGATTTCCTTATTTTTTTTTATCTTTTAGTTGGCTTAAAAATGTTATAGATTTTTCTAAGTTTCTTTCAAATTGTAAAATATTTGTATATTGTGACTTTTATATCAAAAATGAAGAACGCAAAAATCAAAGCAAGGTAATTGATTCAATTGAATAGTTTTGAAGTAATTATACTTGTTGCTTCTGCTACTGAAAACTATTTCGATAATTATATTTATTTTTTTATAACATTATATTATATATTTTCTTATTTATTAAGAAATTCATTGAAAAGTTAATATTTTATTAATTTTTTTTAATAATATCAAGAATAGTAAACTTTTTAACCTCGAAAAATATTGATTTTTTTTCTCACTTATTATATACAATAGATATCTCAAATTTATTCGTTCATGTAGAATCAAATATATAGCTTTTTATTTTTTTTGTAATATCATATATTTCATATAATTTATTTTAATATTTATTTTTTTAATATCTTAAATAAGTTAATTATTAAATTAATTATTAAAAAAATTTTAAATATTCATTGAAAATTGTTATTTCTTTATTATCATCATAATATTTATTTTCAGACAATGTATAGAGAGATTTGGAGATCAAGGAGGCTATTTTGATGTTGTTGTAAGACCTATGTTACAACAAGGACATGAAGGAGAATTATGTGGCTGGTTAAAAGAAATGAGTTTAATTAGAACTGTTTCTACTTGTCCACACCCTGAATGTAAAGGAAGGAGTTTGGCTTGGAATCAAGCAAGAATTGTAGATAAATATAGTTGGTCTTGTCCTAATTGTACAAGAAAGCAATCTATTAGAGAGAATTCATTTTTTGTTGGAGTTAAATGTGACCTGAAAATGTGCCTTCAATTGATATTAGGATGGTGTCAAATGATACCTAGTGAACACACTGCCAATTATTTAGGTATGTTTCATATAAATTTTTAAATATTTTGAATAATAAATTTTATATATTTTATTTTTAGACATAAAAAAACACGTAGTTAAGAAAGTATATGAGAGATGTGATGAAGTTTCTGAAAATTATGTAACAAGTCATCCAGAGGATTGGGTTCTAGGAGGTCAAAGTGCAATATTAATTGTGGATGAATTTCCTAATGGCTATATGACTGAAAATCCTTCTGATATAACTAATGCTAAGAAACGCAACAATAACTCTCATACAATAGTATGTATAGCAGAAGCAAATACAATACCAACTAGAATGTGGTTTCATATGATTGAAGCATTTCCAGAGGTATTATTTTTTTTTTTTTTTAATTTTTATAAAATTATTTGCAATTATATTTTTTTTCATTTTAATATTATCATTCACTAGCCACTGAAGATAGATAAATCACAATGTGATATTGATAAATGCAACATGGTTAAAGAAGCTTTAAAAGAGATTGCAAAACACAGTGCTCCTGGTAGTTATATTGTAGCAAATAATCGAGCTCGTTGTTGCAGTTTTGAATTGCTACAAGAATTAAAACAATATAAAGTAATTAGCGTAGAACAACTCCAGAAATTTGATCCACCAGGAAAAAATAAACTTCTTAATAATCTAGGTATGTATGTATATTGCTTGTTATCAAATATTATATAAAAATATTATTATTAATATTGTTTGTTAAGAAACAATTTGGCAAACTGGTGTTGAGATTTGCGAAGAAATTCAAGAAACTACACATACTCTAGGACAGCGTATAATATCAAAGCATTTATGGAGGCAAAGATTCGGTACGTCTCCTTCTACAGCATTTCAATATATGCTTAATCATATCGCAGAATGTTATCGCTTTGTTTAAATTGATTTATTATTTTAAATAGCGTATTTTTCTATACTGAAAAGCAATATCAAATGCTAGTGAATAACTTCTTTTTTGACGATATGATTTTGTAAAATAATTTTAACACAAATTAATGTACCATAAGTATAATATTAATTACTAGTTAAATCGATATTCTATATCCTCTAAAATATACGCGTTATGTTTTGCATTAGCAATGGCCTTGCTAATATTAAAAAAAAAATTATTCATTACTTATAAATGAAATATATATATTATAAAAAATATCTCATGAAAAGAATATTACAATCTAATGTTTCATTGAAACACGCACTTTGTGTCTTCCAAGTATCAAAATATTAATACTTTTTAAACTTGAATTTATATAATGATTGTTATTATAGTTAGAATTAGAATATAATGCAAGATAAATTTGAATTTGTTAATGCACATTTAAAACATACTGTTCACTTTATATCATTCAATTTTTTTACAAATTTAAATCAACAAACTAGTTATTAAAAGACTGATGGTTGATATTGATATAATATCAAATTATTAATGAATCAAATTAAATTATAATTATCAAATTATATTTCTTCAAAATTTATAATTGATATGCTAATTTCAAATACTCAAAAAATTTGGATTTTAAAATTGATAGAAAGAACTTTTTTCTATTTGTTTCTTAATGTAAGTATATGTGTATCAAAAAATTAATTTACGATTTTGCTTACAATTGTTAATTATAAGATTCTGTAATATTAAAATATTACCCAATCATCTTATAGAAAATTTAAAGTGAAATGTTTAATATCAGGTGCAATTAGTACCAATATATAAATTAGATTTAAATAGAATTAGATTTAAAAATTTAAATAAAACAAGTTCACAAACAATTGTCAATTTATAATGTGCTATTAATACTTACATTAGTTATAATACTTAATAAGAAACTAGTTTTATCCAAAGTTTTACACCAGTATTATTCTAAATAATATTCTATAATCATTTTAATGTAAATTAAAATCACATTTATATTTTGTTCAAATTATGGTCAGTTTTCTTTAGTTAAAGTCACTAATTTAGTGACAGAATATAGCAATTATATATCAGATGTGATAAAACTGACTTTGTGATATGGAATTGTTAGTTTTCTTTGTTTTTCAAATTATATCACTAAAGAATGAATAAAATATCAAGGTTGTCAAATTTTTAAGAAGTTTTCTTAAACAATGTGATAATGACGTTACTTCGTGCGGTAAAATATTATATATTAGTTAACAAGATAAGAAAATTATTTTATAAGTTAATAGAATTTAATATACTATATTATATACTATATTATATGATTAAGGCTTTTTATTCTTAAATAATATCATTTTATAAGATTACATAACAATATTGAAAAACAAAATTTTTTTATTAAAAAAACTAAAATATATACAATATTTTTATAACAATTAATCATCTAGCAATATTGTTATGACTTTACATGTTTTATACCAAATTGTAATGAAAAGTTGTAACATGTTTTATAAAATCAAATCTACATTTAAATATTAAATAAAGCAATATTATTTAATATGTCGCGTTTAAATCTATCATTTATCATTTATCATTTAAGGTAAGAAAATTACAAATATTTCCATATATATCTTTATTTACAACAAATAAAGATAAAAAATAAAATAGATAACAAAAATATATTTCAACATAATAATATATATAAAATACTATTAATTAATAAAAAAGTTGTATAAGAAATATCATATTTTTTTATATTATTTGCTAATTATGAGATTCTATAAGAGATTTTTTTAAGTATAATTCCTCATTTTATTCACTATAGTGTTAATAAGTACAAATGCAGCACCTATGATAATAATTATAAAAATTCTTCGTTCATAATTTCTCTATAATCATTTTGATCTTGCACCATCTTTCGAAAAACTCGATATTTTTGAAGATGATACCTTTAAAGAAAAATAGTAAATATATTATACATCAAAAATAATTTAAACAATTTTTTTAAGCAGATTCGCTTACTTGTAGCATTTGCTTCTAGGTTTAATCATGGTTGCAGATCCTCCCATTGCTTTAATAGCATCATACATTGTATTAAATTTTTTAGCTGCATAAGATCCAAGAATTGCAGCCCCTATTAGTACTGATTCTTTTTCAATAGGACATAATACAGGTAAATCTAATACATCTGCTTGTATTTGTATAAATAATGGATTTTGACTTAGACCTCCACAAACTAATAAAGTATCTATTTTATGACCAGCAGCTTCTAATGTTTCCAAAATATATTTTGTACCATACTGTCAAAAAACTTTAAATGTATTTTTTGTCATAAGAAAAATATAAAAAAATTAAATATATTCGTACCGTTAAAGCTTGTACTGTTGCCAAATACAATAGTGCCAAGTTTTCTTGATCAACTGATAAAGAGAGTCCTGATATCTATATAATATTCAATTAAAAAATTTAATTTATTTATTTTATATTTATTTTATTTTTATAATCGAGTCATCCACAAAAAGAACATATAATATTATTACCATTCCCTTAAGTGATGGATCAGCCAAAGGTGATCGATTACCGTGAAAATCAGGCCATACATGAATATCTTTTGTTAAATATGAGATATTTTTTAAGCCTTTTTGATCAGACATCGTTTGTAATAATTCAGATAAATATTGCTGTATATGTCTAAAAATTATATGACAAATAATAATAAAGTTTATGAAATTATATAATTTATTTTAACTTACTTATTTCCGCTTAAACTTTTCAAAATTCCTGGTGTCGCGGGATGAGTATCAATTATGTGATCAAGTAATTTTCCGGTTACACTTTGTCCTCCTTCACTCAACCATAATCCTGGAACCATGGCACTGAAATATGGGCCCCAAACACCACTAACAAAAAGTTTCTTCTCATTAACTATCATATGGCAAGTTGATGTACCACAAATTAATGCTGTAAATTATATTCATTAATTACAAGGATCGAAACGATAAAAATAATATAGTATACAATAGAAAATTTTTCATAGATATACCTAATCTACTTTGTAAGTTATAAGACATGGCAGGTACAGAACAGCCTATCATACCAAGTCCTCCTGCATGTGCATCAATAAGAGAAGTTCCCACAGCTGTTCCTTTTAGGAGACCCAATTCAGATGCAGCTTTTGTTGATAATCCTTGGTTAACCGGATCGCCCGGAGTCCTCACATCATTACCTTCGTATTAATATTTCTCTTTGTTAAAATAAAGTAATACTTTCATATTATCTGTCTGAACATAAAAGAGATTTGTTAACTTGTTAACTCAAAAACTACATATGATTCAAACGAAATAATTTCCGTTTTGTGTAATCGATTTAAATTTACCTAAATAGAAACAATTCCGATTATTATATAGATTAGCAATAATACCTATTTTTCTCCAGTTATCTTTCTTAAGATCTTTTAAATGAATTTGCTCAAAGAATTCGTCATTCCATTTATTGTTACCATCAGGATCAGCACTATAATTCCATTTACACACTAAAGAACATAAAGATCTGAAATCAAACTAAAAAATTATACTACAATGTTTATGTTTTATATTAAAAATAAATTTTATAATTAAATAATAATATTATTACCTTGATTCAGAACCTGTTGCTTTCCATGTTAGGAAATCAGGCAGATCAAATAGCAATGCTGCACGATTCCAAGATGAAGATAGATTTTTTTTCAACCATAACATTTTAGGAGTTTGCATTTCTAATGATATTTTTCCACCTACATACTGAAGCATATCATGACCTTGAGCATTTATAAAATCAGCTTCTTCTTGTGCTCTATGATCCATCCATAATATAACATTTTGTTTATCTTCTCCTATAAAAATAAAAATTTAAACAATGAATAAATATTTTATTTAAGTTTGAAAAATTTTGAAAAATACCTGTTGGACTAACTGTAACTGGTGATCCTGTTTTATCAATTGCAACCAATGAACATGTAGCATCAAAACCAATACCTTTTACATTATCTGCAGAAATATCAGCCACAACTGACTGCAATTAAAAAAATTATATATAATTTATTATTGATATAAAATAATTAAATTTGTTAAATTTGTTTTATACCTTTACTACATGACAAACTGCACTCCAAATATTATCAGATGACTGCTCATAAAAGTTAGGAGCAGGATGAAAAATTTCAAGTGGGCATGTTGCCAATTTTATTATCTTCCCTTTAGAGGATACCAGAGCAGCTCGAGCACTTCCTGTTCCTACATCAACACCCACAAAGTAATCCATGTCCATATTTCTTAGAATAGATCCGTAAGTTTTATATCTTTCACTAAGAGAATTCAACTGAATGCTTTACTTCAACTAGAATCATTGTGAGCTGCAAATATGAGTAAATAATAGTTATTATCAGTAAAACTTTATGTAATCATGGGCTTTACTTTAATCTTACATGACCCTGAGATAACTCTTTCAGCAATAAGAAACAGTTAAGTAATAATAACACCAATAATAACTTGTTGCTATATAACTTTTTTATACATAAAATAAAAAAACGTAATATACAAAAAGGAAATTATTATCAATGGAATTATTCCAAATAAACAACTTATAATTAAATTTAAAAATATAGGATATAAAAACATTGAAAACAAAATATAACAATGTTACGTAAGTAGAATGGCATAGTATACGTAGATCCATATATGGAAAGTATGTATAAAAAATTCTAAGTGCGTTATCGTAATTAATTCTACTACTTCGTATTACGATCTTTTTATATTCTTCGAGTGTTTTACATAAGTTCTATTAAAGTTAATTATTAAATAAATAATATTATTGAACAATATAACAATATATTTAAAAAAAACAAAATATTATATTGTTAAAAAATAGTAATAAAAATATAGTATACATTGCACGCACGTGCGACTAGTTTGACAGCGACCTAGCAATACCTTAAGTATTGAGTAATAAAAAGTAATACACGTGGTAAAACTTTGATGTCACAAATTTTTCAAAACATACAGTTTCTCAATTATTTATTATTAAGTGATATAAACTTATAATTTATATATATAATTAATATTTATTTTTCTCTTAAGTAATTTTTTCTATAGAACTACATACTTTAACTCATTACATAACCTAAACATGGTTCGGTTCAAAAACAGGTAGCAATATTATATATTTTAAATATATTTGTATTTATTTATCTATTTTAGATGTTCAATAATATATTTTTTATGCTTTTATTACAATTTTCAATATCATACTTATAAAAATGTAATCGAAATATAATGTAATTAAAAAATATTCGAAATATATTTTTAGATATATAACATTTAAAATAACTCTTGGTGATAAATCTAATAAACCTTTACAATTAAAAATTACAACTTTACATGTTGCTATTCAACAGAAAGTACAGCAAATGTATGGTGATTTTGGTGTTGCTGCGATAAAAGCTGGTTTTACTGGTAATATAAAAATTATAGTTTCATCAGTTATAATTTCAAAATAACAAAAAAATTGAAAATTTTGAATAAATATCTAATTTTATTTATTTTATAATCTTTTTTAGCAAAGTATTGTAATATACATACAAAAATAGCATTAGTGAAAACTCGTCATGGTCCTCATAAATTTTTATTGAAAGCCATCCCACTGATAAATGATATTGCAGGACGTTTGGTATCAATAGAAATACTTTATGTGGGTGCAACATTAAAACATTGTTTTCTTTTTATCAAAGTAAGTAAATTTTTTTAGATTATATGCATAGCAACATTAACAAACATTTGAAATTAAATATTTCAGAAATATCAACAACAAGAATTAGAACGAGTATGGAATACTCTTAAAACTGAAAGAGAACGAAAAAACATGCAAAACGCTTTAATGACATTAACTCCTGTCATGAAAGAATTGGGATAAAATTTATAAATTAGATGTATAATAAGATATGTTTTTAAATTAAATATTTAAATTAATAAATAAATATAAAAATTAAAGAAAATTTTTCAAATACACTAATTTTTATAATTATTTATATAAATAATTTTAATTTGCTTATGTTAATTTGAATTTGACATTTCCATACGTTCCGCTGTTTAAGATAAAACGCGCGAATATTTCAAATTTTCAACCACCTATTTGTATATTCCACTGTTCCGATGAATCCTAGCAGCGTAGTTACCAGTCGATAGAGGGTGCACGTAGGGGTCGTTGCTGGTTGTCGCTAGTTGTCGCTGGCTGTTGCTGTTGTGTTGAACGTTCCTGTTATACAGGCAAAGTGACGGTGGCCCGTGTGAATATAGTTGGCAGTCGATTCGCGGAGGTACTCTCAAAGTGGTGCGATAGTATAGTTCAGTATGTGCGGACAGAAGTTGTAAGTCGTTTCACGAAGTTATTTCGTGAAATGTACACCGATTTCTAACGAACGAAAAACGAATATATACGCTACATTCTCTTTTCAACGATTCTTCAGTTTGTTCAAAGAAACGTTTAAACGTAAAAATTAGAACGAAAAATCAACCGGCACGCCTCAACGTAACCGGCTAATCGTCAATTCGTAAATAAATGTGCTACGCATTAAAATCGACAAAGAAGCTTCAACTGGAGTATTAACTCCTCTCTTCTTTTTGAAGATCTAACATTTATATGCTTAAGGTAAGAAAGAGGCAGTGTCCTTCTTGTATAGGTTATCGATTTCGTTTCCGCGCTGTTCAAGGGGATGCACTCGAAATTCTCAATGTTTGATGCAAATCTATTCTGTTCTTCTCCCTTTGTTTGCGTTTTTAATTAGCTATCGAATTTCATTAAAAAATATATATATTTTTTCGAATGGAAAGATCGATTTATAAAATCAATAATGTCGCACCCTTTATGAACAAATGTCATCTTTTATGAAATATATAATATCGAATATCGAAATGGTAGTAATTTTTATTTTGCACTTAATGATTCATTTAAACACGTATCATTTATTCCAATAGAATGTTGGCCATTGAATTAATAACTAATTAGCGATTGAACTAATAACTAATCTAAATTTTCTTCTTCAAATATTAGCTCAAAATGTAATCATACCGATAAAACATTTTATTGAATTTATTTTTTATATAATTTCTAATTCATAAATTCATTTTTGATTTCCAATTATTCGATTATCGAATGAATATAATGAATGTAATTAAAAAAAAAATATTAGCAAATTAATGATTGAAATTCGAAACGAAGCTGTAACAATACAGAAATAGCGAGCTGCTCGATTTCTCGACTAATTTATTTGGAAATAGTTGCGCAGGCTCTCGGAAGCTGTGCGAGCAGATGTCATTCCCGCTCTTAAGTATAGTCGGCCGAGACCTTTTTTTTTCATTCTGTATATCGTGCTCCCCAAATTACAATACGCTTCGTCAGAAATAATATTGTGAGCATGTTGTTGGCTGGGAGTCGAATTATTTTCGCAAGGAACGTAATAACGAAAAGAATATGCAATCTATAAAACTCCTTCTATGTTTCATATATTATTAAAAAGAAATCTTTCGCTCGATTAGTTCTCATATTTGAAAGAATTATCGATTTATCACTAAAATATTTGTCATATGTCCACACATTTACATTTGATTGGTTATAATGTTTTTCGTCTTTTTAAATTTATCCGCTTTTAATCTCACATACGGTAAAGTGACAAGGACGTGTCTATTTTATATACATGGACGATTCCAAATAGATACTTACATTTTATAAATAAAAATTTAATACAATATCCAATGCAATTTTTTTCTAAATTTTTGACATGTTTATTTATAAATTACAAATATGATAATTTTCAATTTTGGCAATTTTTTTCTATTAAATTTATTAATAAATATATCTAATATTTTTTTAATAAATTAAATAATATTGTTTACATATTTTCATACTTTATAATTCAGAAGATCTTTTCAAGTATATTTTCATATTATTTCATTGTGGTATAAAAATTATAAATATATGTTAGATATTTTTTTACTTACATATATACTACAATAATTTATTTAATGAAAATAATTATATTAAAAGCATATTTTTTCTAAACAGATGTTACTCGTATAAGGGTGGAATATGCATGAACAGGAATAATTTTATGATCTTTATGGTGACTATTCATTAAGTTTACACAGTAGAACGTGTTAGTCTGCGGAAAGAGTAGATAAGCTTGTGTAATCGTTAGCGATAGTGGCCTCTGAAACGACTTAATATAAGCAGTGCTCTTCGTTTATATAAAATTTTTATACTAAATATATAATCTTTTTTTTTTGTATAATTTAATTTTGTTATGAAAAATAAATAATTTTTTATAAAATATTTTTTATATGATTGATAATTATCAATCTTTTAAATATTATTTAAAATCAATGAAGATATTCGATGTTTGAAAATTTCTGTCTATTTGTTTCAAATAAGAAGTTACATGATCTTAGAATATATAATATATACTTTTTCGCTATTTATTATATAAACTACTGGTGGTCTTTCGTAATGTACTGCAAGTAGGGCATAAGGATGACTATTACGTAATCCTCATGAAAGCGAAGTTATTTGCAGATTATATCGTTTATTTTGACGCCGGTTTCAGATCGTCAAATATAACGAAACGTCATATTTCTCGTTTTCAATCGATCTTATCTTTAATTATTTATTTTATAACTTTGTTATTTTATTAGAGAATTAAAATAAATATATATAATTGACGTGTAATAAATTTGATAATTTAATTTTATCAGTTACAGTAAAATAGTTGAAAAATTATATTTTTGTTAAAGTATAAGAAATTACAGATCCTAGATGGAATAGCATAATATTTTTTTCTTTTATTTTACATTCTAAAAATGTCGCAATAATTGTACTAATAAGTTTTTTCTAAAAAAAAAATCCATGCATTTAAAATAATTACTTTCATAATAATATATTTAAAGAGCATAAATCATTCACAGTAGTGAATAAGTGGAACAGAAATAAGAAGTAATAAAAAGTTAAGGTGGAGGCCGAAATTGCTTTTCACTTTCAAAGACATGAGAGGCACCATTGCTTTCTGTGATGGACCAATTATATTACATAAATTAATTAAATTATTTTTAAAAATTTTCATACACTTTTGTATTTTTATATTTTTGTTTTCTTTTTTATTACTTATATATTTCGATTTTATAAGATATTTTAATGATATTTTCTATAATATCATTATATATTTTTCTTTTTAAATATTTATATCATTTCAATTATTATCTAAAAATTAAAATATGTCAAAATATTCTGATACTTTATTTTATTTCCAATGAAATATTTTAATTCCAATTCTTTGATATTTTTTAAATTTTATTATTCTTAAAATATTTAAATATTTTTTGTTTCTAATATAATTTTTTAATTTTTTTTCTTTCGGTATTTTTTCCATTTTTCTTATTTTCAAGATATTTTAAAAGTTTTTATTTCCAATTTAATTATTTAATTTCTCAATTTTAATTTTTTCTAATTTTTTATTATCAAAATAATCTAATATCTCTTATTTTCAATAAAATTTTTTTTATTTTTCATTCTGGCGTTGAAAAAACGATTTTTTTTTCTTCTTATTAAATTCTTATTAATTCTTTTTTCTTATTAAATTCTTATTGATTTGTATAAAAAAAATAAATGTTGCTTCGCCAGTAAAAAGCGCGAAATTGAATTTAATCATAGTGTATTGATACAAGGGAAATCTTGAATAATTGTGATATAGTAAAAGTGGTAAAAGTGGAATTTTTTTTCTTTTTTTTTTTCTTTCGTTCTTTCTTCCTTTCCCTTGACATGCCATGTATAAACGATATTTGTTTAATGTTTACGCCGGATGAGAATAATTTACGGGGCAACGGTGCACGTCTGCCAAGGAAATATGTTTCCATGTTTTTAGTCTCCGTGAGAATGTTTTTTCTTCAATGAACAGATAAACCCTTTTATGACAATCTTTTCCGGGCACGTGTTGACACTAATTACTGATTAAAATGTGCAATTTTTTTCACGAATAATTTAATTTAACATTGTATATTTAATAACTTCCGATTTTGTGGAAATTTTTTCATGGAAACTCAGGATTATATGAATTTTATATAATTATAGTTTAAATATTTTGAATAATATTAAATTGAGAATTTTATTTATTTATTTATTTTATTTATTAACTTTGTATTATTGTGTCATTATATTTCTATAAGAAATATATCGTCTAACCTTCGTTTTTGCATTTTATATATTAGAAGGGTTGTAAAATTTCAATTTGAATGACTGGAATGAATGAATCAAGACTTATATACGAATCGTTATATATGATAAAATACTGATTGTCAAATTTACCATACCAAATCATATCAAATCATACACCATAAATTATACTCATTTGTTTTTATAGAAAAAACCATTTTTTTAATATCCAAAATGCATATTCAAAGAATTCTAAAATTTTAAAAATTTCATAAAAAAAAAATATTATACATTTAAAGTTCTGAGTTTAGAAGAGTTAAAGCTTAGAAGATTGGTTGATTTAAAAATCTCAATCCATTTTTAACAAAAAATCATCCTACAACGAGTAAAATGCAAATATTTTTTACACTATATATTTTTTCCACTATATAAGTACATAATACATGATTTACATAATTTATAGTAACGACCATAAAAGTATTATAGCTAATCCATTTATATTTCTGTTGTGCACGTGTGGAGACATCGGATATCTCGCGTCCTCGAACACAGCCTATTAAAATAATTAATTTATGGAAAGTGCAGCTATTGGGAGAGACGACGAGAAAACGTGGGACGAAAAGAGCGTTTGTGAATTGCACGCGTAGGCCGTGTTCTCGAGTGCGTGCACGCGTCAGGAATCGCGTTGACACGGTGACCCTCGATCAAGCTGTCTCTTTCGAGGAGCATCTCATTAGCTGTAGCTGCAGGGATTCTTGATAAAGAGTTTATGGAACTGTAGATATGGAACTGTAGATACTTTTTTGTATTAGTTCTTCCTAGAATCTTCAACACTTAAATTTTTATGTAAAAAGAAAAAATCTTAGATACCTTAGATTCTTAGAGCATCTCCAACAAAATTTTGTTACCTCCATTACGTTTCCATTTTTGTATTCAGAAAAAAACGATCTTACGAGTCATAAACTTTATACAATCATTCACCAGCGATATGTTCTCTTGGCATTTCCACCCATAATTCAAGGTCAACTGTGCTCTTTATTCAAAAAGAACCGTAGGATCCCATCTAGATTAACGAGGCATATTTCAATGCATCTCGTTTAACTGTAAAAACTCGGCAAGATAGCACTTGCATACAAGAATTGCATGTTTAACAATGTAGCGCTATTATTAACGTAGAAAAACGTTAGACACCAATCTTACCAGCTATATACATACCACGATTATTTTACGAACGAAGCGATTTCGTACGCTTTCTCCGACCACGATCAACAACGATGGGAATAAACCGTGGATAATACGGAGAGCGGAAGATACTTTGCATAATGCATGAATAGAGAGAGAGAGAGAAGAGAAGGGAATCTTGGTATCTAACAATCAGAATCACTTGCCAGCCCTCGTCTAATAACTATTTCTATCGCAAGAGATATATCCTCATTGTCCATCGTGCAAGTTGAAAAAACAGCCACTTTTCACCGTCATTGTTCGAACACCACGCTTTTTAGATACTTCTTTTCATTCAACTTTCCTCGATTTCTCGGTCTTCTTAAGTCTTCTGAAGAATATTTGGTCTTTCGTTTCTTTAACTCGGTTTTATATATGGTTCTTTGAAATTGGACGTTAAATTTTTCAATGTGTTTGGGATAATAGCGTTTACTTACTGGGTAAATTCATTATTTTGTAGAATAGGAAGCGAATGGCTCGGTTAAACTAGTCGTAAGATTTGTCTAAGCTCGAGGCCAAAAACTGGTGCCGGTAAACGGCCTCTGCAGAATGCAGAGTCGCGTTTCTTCATTTGATGAAGCGGCCTCCTCCCTTCCGAGAGCATGGGCTCAGATTAGGCATCTGCACGTCCGGCTCGCGGATATATTTACCGTTCAAATCATTCTACACAGGCTGACCTGACCACAGAACACCCGCTTTGAATCGTTCTCGTTGAATTATTCTCGCGATTTATCGGCACTATTCCATTCATTCTAATTATTCTTGGGATTTATCGATACTGTGACCTTCCGTGAAATTATTCTCACGATTTGTTAATGGCAGAAATTACTTTTGAGAAAATTATATTATAGGTTATAGGTTATACATTATTATGATATATTACATTATTCTTTTTAAGATTATTCTCATTATTCTTTTCTTGTCAATCAATTTGTTAATTTCTTTGAATTACCGTTTTCTGAACTATTTCTTAGCGTTCTTGGATATTTTGTGTAGATTCGTGGAGAATTGTTTTAGATATTATCTGTGAACAATTTTTTTTTTAAATATAATACAGAATTAATTTGTACAATTTATTATTTATTATTAAATCAGATATGAAAGAAATTCCTGAGAAATTTTTTTCTAATCGAAATTAGATCTATTGAGAAGTATCACATTCATTCTTTGAGATATTTAATAAAAAAGTTGGAAAAAACGTATCTTTAAGTTGGTCATGATCAGACAGGGTTTCTTAACGACGTTTTAAAGGCAGTCCGCAAATAACCCAGGGGAGATACGAGTTTGGAAGACCGTGCCAAAAATTCAGTTTTTTTAACTGCAATATGTGGGGATTCAGCATTTTTGTCATGGATTAATTAGAATTGCTTTCTCTAATAATATCTCAAATAAAGAATTAAATAAAAAAATAATTTATGCGTATTTTTTCCAAAAAAATGAATAAAATATGCAAAAAAATTTTATTTACTTACTTTTTGAATACAAATTAAATTTGTATAATTACATACTTATCAACTCTTCTTGAGATATTTTATTTTCGTTGAAACCTTGAAATTTTATTGATGAAGCGTTAGGAAACATAATGTTTTATATTTATATTCAGTTATTAATATTCTTCGACCCTTTAGAAAATCTTTACTCACGCGCTCTAATTAAGAATGTTTTTTTTTTTTGAAGATACAAGTGCACTACATTTTTATACTAGATAAAAAGTAGGATTTATCATAAATTTTGTCGTTAATGTGATAGTTAATTAAAGAATATTTTTCCTTTAAAAAAATTAGAAAAATTAATAAAGACAAAATTTTTATTTTAAAAGTTCATATATTCTTTAACGTAATTTCATATTTCAAATATTTTGTGTCAAATTTTTCAAACAAATGGTAAATATTTTGCATGAAAAATGTTAGTGAAAATGTGTTCCAGTCGATCCCGTATATTCCTGTCTACTATTAACCAACTGCTTTGAAACCTTCTGTTTTTAACGCTTCCAGATTTACGTGTTGGCTAGTATATAAATCAGTTTGAAATTAATTTCTCCCCTTTGAATCATTGAAACAAGACAATTCTTCTTCTCGGTCAATTTTATAAACTCGTTATTTATTTCATTAGATTTTTCATAATACATAAACTAAAAAGAATTAAGTTGATAAAGAATTATTAAAAGTTTATTAAATTTTAAAAATGAAAATTAATTTGAAAAAAATTGGAATTTAATAACCTTACTAATTCGTTAGAATTTCACTTTGTAGAATAATTGTCACTATATCTATATTTTTTAGAAAAATTATTTTTGTATAACAAAAAATAATATTAAATATTTAACACCATCTATTTTTATGTCACACTTATTTTATGTTATTATTTGACTGAACGAAAGTAGATTACAGATACTGAAGAAAATTGAGAATAGAGATTAGCATAACTGAAGTTGGTGACATCATCGAAGGATAAGGATATATCGAATAAAATCGATATATATATCCTAGGGATTTTTAGCGTATAAATTCAATTGAGAAACGCCATAGGAAGCAAGTTCAAATAGTGAATCGTTGAATACAAAAGCTATTGCTATTAGTTTATTATATATTGTATATATAGTTAATCTTTAAAAAAAGTGCATAAATTCATTTAGAAATTATTTTAATCAAATGCATAATGTTTCGAAAGGACTATACATAGTGGTAAATTTTATTTGAAAATGGCATTTCATATATACTAACCTAATATTGTTATCAAGAATATTACACTGTAGGCGGGTTACATTGACCCATGGTGTATATAATGTGTAAATACGATGAAAACGGGCAGGGTTAACGCGAGTAGATTTATCTGGCTCGTAACACACACGTGGCCCTCCACACGCTCGCCCTGTGCAAACCCCACAAAGATCGTTTCCCTGGGGGGGCGCCCCACCATGTGGCTGTCATTGAGTCATCGAACGTGTGGAACAGAAATATTAACGCGGGTCTGCAACTGCTTTCGATTCGCACGATCGACATTAACGGCCTAGACTACGCGACGCGTACAATAAACGTGTGCAGTGTGAAATCAAAAAAGTAATGTGAAAAAAAAGTGTGTGTAAATTGTGTATAGTTATTGCATGAGAAAAATATATGCAAAGATATAAAAGATATGAAATATAGTGAAATAGTATGTGTGATTCGAAACAGTCAAAATGATGCGTCACAAAACATGGTATGATTAAGAATAATAATTCTATATAAAATTGAGAAATAGATACGATGTAGTATCATACAATTCATATATATATTGAATGCGAAAAATATTAAATTGCCTATAAGTCATTCACGAAAGAAATAGAAAGATAGATCAAGATATGGCGTCATTTATTACGTGTCTCAGCCGGTGCATTGTCTAAAATCGATTAAATCCATCATGATTGCGACGTTATCGATTGTAGGAAATAAAATTGTCGTATCCAGATTTCAATCGTTAGCCCTTCTAATACGAGGGAAGTCAAATCGCTAATAATGTTCAGTGTCGTAGGTCAGGTACCTAGAAGTAACTCGATTTGAAGCAAAGACGCGATGATAAACTGAATTTAGGATTCCACTAACATAAAAGAAACATAAAAGAAACTAGTTTCGATGGTTGTTTGAATATTTATATAGTTATTATTTATTTAGTGTTATTCTAGTGTATATACGATAAATTATCAATATAGAAACGATTTTATATTTAAGCTTTTTGATTAGCAAATTAAATTTATATGTGATTTGTGTATTTATGCCAGATTTTCAAGTGAGTATGTAAATTTTCATTTAAATTATCAAATTTTTAGTTAATACGCGATGCAGGGATTACAAAAAGAAGCGTGATAGTTATTTCTGGCACCAAACGTTCACCTTTGACGCGTCGACTCGGCCGGAATTTTGCTCGTTTTCTGCAGGGCCATCTGCGACCTCGCCATAATATTTGCACGCCAATGCACGACCTAGCCGGAATGCAAAGAACGCGAGGGACCGATTCGCTTTCGTAGCGTCATCGCAGCTGCGTTGAAATTTAACCGTTGAAATTATGTATATCTAACGTGCATTAAAATCTGTCTTTGCATAGTTATTTTCTTCAAATTTTCAAAACGCATTCAATCATTCTGTTTATTCATGCTTGAAATCTTGATTCTCAAATTTTTTATTCTTCAATTTTAAATTTAAGATACAAACTAGTCTAAACTGCATCGTCAGATAGTTTGCATTATACTTCCGTTATAGTTCTTTTTCGCAAACTTACCAAGCATACAAAATAAATTCTTCTAACTTATCTCTGGTAACAAGAATCGTCTTTTCTGGTCACGTAACCAATTACTACTATCCACTCATGATCTAACACCGTTAATGCATCCATCACTATTATCTAATCTATTGCATACAAATCAAATTACCACACACCCAGTAGCTAAAACCTATAGTTCAATCATAGAATTTGAAAAAAAAATTTTTTTTATTGTTTTAAAAAAAACATTTCCTTGAATCGAAATAGCACCAATAATGGTTCCGTCGCAATATACAATATATAACAATAGCGCGCGCCATATGTTCCGTTGTTCCATTAAGAGAACTTCCAAAAGCTTCTCGAGACTATTTCGAGTGGTCACGAGCTTAATGTAAACTCGCTAAAAGCCGCTCAACCAAGACAACTTTTACGATGAAATTTCGCCCTTATCGATCATCTCGTTAAATAATGGTCTATTTTAACTTTTAATTTCTGCTTGGTTGTTATTGACCAATCAGAATTGGAATTATCGAGTCGCATTCCTCTGGATGTTCTACGACTTGCAACTGTGTTTCGATCGTTCATTACACACATCGTTTGATTCGCGTGGTTGCCTTTTTTGGTCACGTCTTGGACGTAGTCCGAACTTTCGTCGGCAGAGTGATGTAACTATCTCCCATCATCGTGAAGATAGTTGACTCACTGGTCATTTTGTTTTTCTTCGCCTTGAAGGAGAATCGATGTTGTTTATCGCCCGAAATGTTTGCGCGCGAAAGTGATGGCATAGTGTAATCGTAAATTAATGGAGTTTGATATTTCGATTATTCTTTTGAGAATCGATTCATGGATATTCATAAAATAAAAGTTAAAGAATTAGAAAAATTTTAATATTATAATGTAGCATTGAAATAGAGGTTAGATTAGGTTAGGTAATAGAATTGAAAAATATGTATAAATATATTCGTTATGATTCATAAGTAATGTTCAATAATCTTGATCAATCCTTGGCATCAGTCTGTTCTGACGTCATTTGTTAAAAGGTTCAGTAAACTTTTGTTATTGAATACATGTTATGATTCTAAAATTAGTATACATTTTATTATCGTTGTAGATGTCGAAATGAATAATACATGCCAATGAAGTGCACAATAGAAACATTCCTCTATATTTCTTCACTAAAATACAGATTGTCAACCAGTTGCACAAACCAGGTGTTTGACCCTCCGTAAAAGCCAGTGATTCAACTTTTATTGTTAGCGAGACTCGTAAATCATTCTTTGCAGGGGTCTCCCTCTTTCTCTGCTATTCCTCCAACAGTCTTCATCTTACCATTCGGAATTCTTACCGAAACTTTTCAATCTTTCTCCACTGTAATTCAATCGGAAATATCTTCGCGTAGAATTCGACACGGACAAAAGTTGGATTCGATCCAAGCAACAACAAGTAGAATCTGAATTAATTCGTAAAATCTTCGCAACCACGCTCTCTAGTTTATTTCTAAATATATTATGAGTGAAATATCAATATCTCGCTCTCTCTGGTGATTCAACTCTCATAAATGTAAACCTAAATACAATTCTGACTCGAGTCAACCTGGGTGACTTAAGAAAGCAGAGAAGTCAGTACTTACGACGACCATCGAACGAACGAATTGATATCGAGTTCTTCTTCTCTGTTATTGTTATTTAATCGGCATCGATGTTGCTATCATTAGCCGGATATCTACAGCTCAAGGTAAGATCCAAATTATATTAAAAACACACGATATTTTTAGACGATCATCAAGTACTAATCGTGATTCTAAAACCTAAGCAAAGGTCGTTGGCTTTTTCTAATTCTTCATGTAATTTCAATGTAATTAATTTGGAATAAGCAGAAGCGATTTATCACGAATGTTAAATCCATGGTATATGTATACATATATGTATATACATATAATTATAACGATCTTCTGGGAACGAGAACGTTCTGAATTGAAAAACCGTTGGAATGTTATCTTCCACGATTTATGATTGTTTGTATTCAGTATCGCGATATAATAAATTCTCATGGAGGAAATACATGTTCTCGAGGGCTCAATAGTTATTAACAATAGTTATATAATTAATTTTTTTTCGCGAGATAATAATATGATTGTACAACTTCAATCTACTTAAAACTCGTAAGTACCTAAGCGCAATTTAAAAAAAAAAGGAAAAGAGAATTCTTTGTGCTTTATTGATATAATTTTTTAACGCGTGACTTAACGTGTGATAATTTTATAGATAATCCATCAAACTGAAATTCTTTGTTTCTTTCGTTTCGAATCAAATAACCGGTAATTACGCTACTTTCAAACTATTTTTAAGTAATTGAAAATAGAAACATTCGTGGTATGAATCATAAAATAATTTTACCTTGCTCGTTAAAATGACGGAACACTTTCACGCATAGCGATGCAAATTTTACGTAATGCAAAAATCTAAATTATTTATATCTAATTTATTTAATATTTCTACAGAAATAGTTGTGTGTGTAGAAAATTTTTTCTTAACCATTTAGAAATCCAAATGGAATAATTTGGATCACGCAAGTAAAATTAAATAAAATATTTCGTAATGATTTTTTTTTCTGAAATTTTTTTTATCTTTATTTTAATCTATATTTAAATATTGAAAATTATTTTATATTATTCCGTCAAATTTTAGAAAAATTTGTCGAGTTCTTAATAATCCTGTTTTTAAGTGATCTTTAAGTGATCTTTTTTTTAGAAAGTTTAGGATTCTAAGAATTAAACTTTTGATAAAATAACGGAAGAAGTTCACCGTTTCGATCGATCAAGCGTTCGAACGTGAAGCAAGCTTCACGCAAGAAATAATTTTTTTTTTCTTGTCGAAGAAACAAAGGGAGCGAACGATCATTAAACGGGATGATTGACGATCATAAAGGTTGAAACGGAACGAAAATGGATCACGCAACAGGGTTAGCCATCGTCTTTTTCGCGTTACGCACTGTACTACCTTATTTGGTTTCGTCTTCATGCGAGTTGCGGCACGAAATTGCATAAAAGGCTTCCTGCACGATCTTTCTGTCTGCCATTCTTATGCTACATAATGCAATCCGTTTAACTCGTATCACAGCTTTAAATCCTTTATTATTATATACATCTTTTCACTCGAGTGAAATTGAAACATATATGAAAACAAAAAGTCAAAATTATGAATAATCGGCAATTTAAAACGTTTGGGCGAATATAACAAATATTTTTTAATTCTTTTCCTTTTATTTATTTATTTTTTTTTCTATATTTGTAATAATAACCAGAGAAAAAAAGAATCGAAAAGATTTAATCCTCCATCGGATTTTTAACGTTGCAAAATTGTTGTTATTTCATTTCTTAATTCTCGAGGCAAACGATGGAAAAAAAAAGAGGCTCCTTTGAGAGTTCAACGAGGCACATTGAAGCGAGAGCGTCAACGAGAAGGTGCAAAAGTCCGTGGAAAACGCGCGCTTCCAGTCGGTTGATTCAAACCGTTTGCAAGCTGAAACGCGTTTCAGTTCGTTTTTTTTCTTCTCCTTTTTCTCTTTCTCCTTCTTCTCCTTCTCCTTCTTCTCCTTCTTCTTCTCCTTCTTCTCCTTCTTCTTCTTCTTCTTCTTCTTCTTCTTGTTTTTCTTATTCGGTGTGCACCAACTCGTGTTCGCTTCTGGGTTAAACGCTGATCTAAATACGAAACGTGAAACTGCAATACTCTTGCGACCGTGGGGTCTGAACAACTCGACGATCGTGCGAGACGTATATTCATCTACTGGGCGATCCGATAGAAACGAAACAATCTTAATCGTCTCCCCTTTTCGAAAGGAATTTTTCCCGATTTTTTGTTCGAGTTTTAATTGGGTATAAATTAATTAGGGCACGCTTCTTAAAATTTGTACATGTGTGTGTGAAAGACCAGACGTAATAAAGTTGTAGTAAGTGACTCGTTATGTATAGGGTGATACGTAAGTTTGATAAATTGAGTATATTTCATTAATTGAGAGAAACATTTGTTTGATTTTTCTTTAATGAAGATCAACCTTGACATTTTAATAGGATGAAGTTTCACAATTCGGCAAAGTAATTTATTTGTTCGATATTATTTGGATACGTTTCATCTGCATTGCAGGTAACTTGTTATCATCTGATAAAGAGCTGTTATCGTTAATATCTCAATGTTACATGCATTAGAGCTATCATTTATTAAATATGGCTATACTTTTTTTATTTTAGAAACACATTTTAAAATCCATTATTACATTTGATTGGTACCATATATATTAACGATGCTATTCGTTATTAAAATTCTATTATATATATTTCGTTGGAAAAATTGATTCGAGAAACGTCTTCCTCGTGAAATCACATTTGACCCCTATATGGAACGTAAGAAAGAGTGTTCGAACAGTGATTTCAATTGTATCATATGATTCGTTACGCTAATGGAATTTCCATTAGAATAAAGTATATCGCGGATAGCCAATATTTATACTGTTCATCGTGAATCACCACCCGGTATATAGCGTAAGCATTGTCTGCTCGAAGAAGTGCACGTGTCCTCATTAACGGGCGTACGTTTCACCGAGTTAGGGTAGAATTTTAGCGAGCGTTCAACACGCCCTATTCATCTCACTGTATATTGTTAATTGCATCCGTGCCGATCGACTTTCCACCCTTTTTTTTTTTTTTTTTTTTTTTTTTTGCTTCAAACGCTCTTTTCGTTACCTCGCTACCTCTCCTTTTTCTTCTTTTTATCTCTTTTTCCGTTCTATTATCAAGTAGTTGTTGCATAAACGTTAAATACGTAAATTATCGTATCTTCTTCTTCTTCTTCTTCTTCTTTTTTTTTTTAATATAAGAGATTAAAACAGGTTATCCTTAAAGAAGTTAAAATTAGAACATGAATTATTTAAATGAATAATTAAATATCTAAATTCATGAATATTTGAATTCATGAATATAGGAGTTCTTTGATATCTGCATTATTAGATACTTGAAAATTCTAGCACTCGAATTTTGAATATTTAAAATTTTAAATATCTAAATTCTTAACCATCCGATTCTTGAATGCCTGAAATTCTAAGTTTCCAAGTTTTTTCAAATATTCAAATTTTTGGATATTCCAAAATTTTAAATACCTGATCTTTCTCCCTTCGAAATTTAACATTCAACATAATTCTATATCTGTCGAAAGTTATCTTTCTTCAACTTCAACACAATACAAAGCACGATTTCCTCTTTTATTTTTTTCCTTTCCCTTTCTTTCTCTGAGGGGAGGAGGATGGGAGGAGATCTCACTGGTGATCTTAATAAAATAAAACCAAGTTTCACGATTAAGAAACTTGGTTAACGATCCCTGGTTGACCTTTGCGCGCGTCGAAAAGCTAGGTCAAAGAGGCGCAAGTGAAAATGCTGAATGGCGTGGCCCTTGATTTCGACAGGGGTCCTCCTGGAATTAATGAAGGAACGAACGTATCCGTTCACGTGTGCGTTACCATATAAAGAGTCTTCGTATCACAGGAAGCGTAGACGTTTTAGAAATTCTCCGAAACTATCTTTATACTTTGCAATCGAAATTCTTGCAATATTTATTTATTCTCCTTCAATAATATACTTGAATTCTTTTAATAATATATCGATAAGCGATATCGTATCGGAAACGTGTCGATGTAAATGTGCTTTTTTTTTCTTTTTTTTTGTCATAAAAATTATTATCTACATTCATTTATCTGTAAGTTTAATTATTCGTAAATTTTTAACTTCTGACGAAAGATGTTGTCTGTTTATTTTTTGATCGAGAATAGTGATTTTTTTCTATTCGTTTTTATCGTTAACTATTATAGTACCGTCAGGTTGGTATTGATCGATCATATTTTAATTTTCGTACAAGTTTCGGTTATCGAAACGAATCGATAACCAAGCATTTTTGACCTAGAATATTACATAACCTGTACGAAACGCGAGACTTGAAGCCCATTGTGATTTCAATCGGTGAAATAGCATGGTTCAGTTAAACGTGTACTACGTGTCCGATAAGAAAAATCATATTGGACGTAAAACTCGTAAATTGGATACTATAGGTTCTATAGAATGTCTTTGGTACAATGGATTTTATAGCATACGTATACAGCGAATTTTTTTAAAATTCTATTTGTACATCGTAAGGTAAAATCTGTATCGTCGTATTGTTAAGCAAGAAAGAAAGTGCATGGTGTAATTTATTCTTCAATTTATTTGTTCCTTTATTATAATAGCGTGCAAGAATCTTGAGTAAATAAATTAACAATCTCAAATTAATAAGTCAGCGAATTAGGTTAGGTTGATGCAGTGGATTCTATAGCATATGTAACAGCGAATCTTTTTTAAATTTTATTTATACGTCATAAGGTAAAATCTGTATCATCGTATTGTTGGGCAAGAAAAAAAATATATGGTAAAATTTATTCTTCAATTTATTTATTCTTTTAAGAGTAAGATTCGTGCAAGAATCTTAAATAAATAAATTACATTAACAATCTATCAAATTGATAAGTCAGCGAATTAGGTTAGGTTAGGTTAGGTTAAGAATTATCGAATCACTAAATCTATATCTATATAACGATTAATGTATTAAGCCAGTGAATCATCAGTTGTTAAAATTACAAAATTTATCGATTCGATAAATGAATTGCTACCTTTGAAAATCGATCACCTATATTATACCTCATTATCGAGCCAAAATAAATCATCGATATATATTCGTATACAAATTTATTCTAGAATCGATCGCGAAAAATATTCGCGTGCAAATCGTAATTTCGCCAACAATGTAACGAGCCCATTTCGAATGGAGAAACCTCGGGCAGATGTTCGACAGTTATTGCATGACCGGGTCGAGCCGTGCCAATCCATGAGCTCGCGGATATTGAATGCTCTGCGATGATTTACCGCAAACACGCGGTGCCTATCGATCATCCGTTCTCCCCACCCACGCGAATTTTATTTTCGCGCGCAAATCGAACGGTGAAAGTCACGAAATTCTCACGCGATCCTCCGCATTGCGAACTCTTCTCGATATTTTTTTTTATTTTTATAAATATTATTTAACAATTAATAAATTAACAATTAAATTATCCATCTTTAAGAGTAAAAATATTGAATTGAAAAGTATTAAAAGTACAAAGAAAGTAAATTTTAGAACGATTTTAATTAGTAATGATTTTATGGAAATAGAAGCGTGGTAAAAAAATCGATTAAACCTCGCGTGAGAAGCGTTGTTCTTATCTGTTTAATATCGTTTGCTTGAGTGACTCGAGGAACATTTTCATCGTTATGCCCTAGATAAATATTCAGAGTATCGTAAAATATTTTTCTCGATATTGGGACAAATAAGTATCTACGTGCAAGTCGTAAATATTTAAAATGCAAATTTCAACATTTTTCTAAACGTTATTCAATTAAAAAGATGAAGAATATATATAGAAATTTCTTTCGACTTGGATATTTGCATAAATATACATAATTTACGGGTAAATTTGCACTTAAGAAGAGTTTCAAAGGTAATAGAGAAAATTTATAAAGATTAAACATTTTGATATTTGTTTGTTTTTTAAGAAGTTTACGCAATTTATTTGAAATAATGCATAAATATATTTTGCAACATTCATTATCAAGCACGAGGAACATATTCATGCACTTATTCTATGACAGTGATAACAATAAATAGAGAAGAAATACTGATGAATAATTGCATTGACTAATCATTTACAAATATTTCATATACGCTTATCATCGTTTATCGTAACGAATATCGATGGATTCTCTAGCTAGATATTCGTATGTTTTTAATAAATAAATAAATAAATAGTAAAATATCGCGATTAATAAATGTAAATTATTCGCAATTAAATAAATTACATGATTTTTAAATACAGTATGAACAAGCAAAATTCATATTTAGGAACTCGAAGAATTATTTAAGTATGTATGTATGTAAAGTATATGTATACGTTTTCATTTATCATCAGAGATATATCTTTGCCTTCCTAGAAAAATTTCTCAAGAACGAAAAACAATACAATTTTATCAATCATTGTATCGATAATGTTTATCACGCGATTGTACAGCAGATATTATCCTCGATTATTAGAATGATTCTTCTACAAAGAAAAAATTATTCCTCGACGACGAAGACTCACAATGCTCAAATATTCACTATTAAATTATTCTAAGAAATTGTTTCCTCGTTTTTAATTAGGTAGGAACTTTAAGCCAGACTCAAGTTACGAGTGTTCCTTCCATTTTTTTCAATTTTTCATTCTCTCCAATCATCTTCTAACCATCTTAAAATCGATATTTCACCATTTCAAACGAGACTAATATTATAATTATATACATATACGCTATTTTTCTTATCGTCTAAATTTCTAATTATTTTCTATCTCTATTTTCTATTTATTATCTCCTACCTAAATCTTCGTTTTCTCTTTCGGCACAATTCTCACGAAAGAACCTCCCAAATTCCTGGTCACCTTACCAGGATTCACGAACCACTTCTTCACAATTTTCTCGTCGTACTCGAAAGTGGTAACGATCCTGGCCAATTTTTCCCTCTTCTTCTCCTCCTTGCCACTTTGTTTCGTTTCTTTTCTCCCATTCAAATCGTTTTCCGTCTCTTCCCGACTCTTCTTCTTTTCCTCGTCCACCGTCTCCTTCCCGGCTCCCTCCTCCTTCCGAGACTTCCGGTTCCTCATCGTCAACTCCACGTCGAATCTTATCCTACCGCCATCCCCGACGTACTTCACCTTCTTGTCCCTGCTAGATTTCGGTCCCAAAAGGACCTGGCCACCGTCTCCCGTGTACTCCACGTCACCCATGTTCTGAACGATCCTCAACCGGCAACCATCCCCGATAACTTTCACGCTGCCACGATTCTTCGACATCGTGATGTCGCATCCGTCACCCTTGATCTCGAGGATCTGCTCGTTCGATTGGAGATCGACCGATAAACCGTCACCAGCGATCCTTCTCGTCGTTCCTTCCTTCACGCCCATCGTCTTTTTCAAACGATCCTCTTGTTTTCGATCGATCCTTTTTCTTTTTCTTTCTTTCTTTCTTTCTTTCTTTCTTTTTTTTTTTCTTTTTTTTTTTTTTCCTCTATGATCTACGAGAGGTGCGTGTAATCGTAGAGGTGTTTGCTGTAAAACGAAACTGGCTAGGAACTCCGGTCTTATGCAACTCGTCGAGATCGATTTCTCGACGAGGAGTTGTTGTTCGACTCCTTTGTCGAGCAGAGACGTCTCGTTAATCGCGGAGTGGTTTCACCGTTTTCGCCGGCTTCCTTCCTTCCTTCCTACGAAAATATTGATTTTTCGCGCGGATAAATTGGCCAGATGAATAATCTGGCTTCGTTGTTCTCGTCGATGTTCACCAGGAGGCTCGTCAGGTTTAACAGTTTGATCCTGCGATTCGACGAGGTGAGATTTTTTTTTTTTTCTTTTCTTTTTAACCGGATTCAGATCAGAAGTCGTGAGTTCTTTGGAAACGGCGGTGAAGATACTTCGATATCTTCGAAGATGTTTCGAAAGAATTGGTGGAGAAGTATTTTTGATACGGTGCGTTTATATTCTTGGTAGAAAAAAAAAAAATTTTCGATGGAACAATAATCTTGGGGAAAGTAATTTCTCCTTTTTTCTTGATCGTGATAGATGTTCTTGATAGATCTCGATCGATCGCGATAAAGGGGTTTCGATTCTTGGAGAAAGTAGATTTTCAGGATTTCTTCGGAAATTTCTACAAAAAATACAAAATATTTAGATCAGTGATGACGACTCCTTTTAAGTTTACTTATCGCGATACGTAAAATTGAGAAAAATAATTTCGATAATTTCGAGATTTTTTGCAAACATTTATTTAAGTTTCTCTTTCGCGGTTTAATCAGAATCGACATCGAGACTCACCTTGATCTTTTATCTTTTGTCAAAAATGATCTTCACGTTGCACATTCTTATTCATATAATACTCGTACTATTTAATACTGTTTTTTTTTTTTTTCAGAAAAAAAAAAAGTAATAACAATTTCTTCACTTTTTCGTTTTTCTCCTTTTATTCAATATCACAAAAAAAATTAATGCCTAATACTGTCAATAGTGTTTCTTGAGTCGCCCTCTATCTTCTCTACAATTTGGACAATCGCTGTTTCCACTTAGAAAAAAAATCAATACAATAACTATCACTGTTCTTCCAATTAAAAATTATTCGTTCGACCACGTGTCTCATATTATTATTACAACAAAATTTTTATTCGCGCGTTGTATTGATTTAAAAAAAAAAAAAAGGGATAATAATGGTGCACCGTGGAATCAAGTGGTTGTTCGTTTGTCGAGTGGTCGATCGAGACAGGCACTAGCAACAGCGTAGCTGCGCTGTAATAATGGGTGGCGTGGCGCGAAACGGGGTTCTTTGTCGGCCAATCGGCCTCGCCGCTTTCGGGACTTCCCGAGACCTTCTAGCCGCTCGTGTCACGAGCCATTTCTCACAGTTCTCGGTCGTTTCTCGCTCGTTATCACGGTCAAGAACGGCTCTCTATCGGGCCGAGATATTTTTTTCGATGATAAATCAATTATTCCTTGAGAAATTTCGAAGAGGTATTCTCCTCTTATGGAGTTTAACATTCGATCGTTTGAAATGATTTTTGAGGTTAGAAGTAGTAATTGAATGGTTTTATTATTTGGAATTATTGAATTAAGAAATACGATTTATATGATATTTCTCGATTATTATATTCGATTATAATTGCGGAATTCGAAGTTGTTGGGGAATTATTATTTGTAAGAATGGGATGTGGTTTGAAGAGAAGGATTTCGTTTGTTGGAGTGGCTGGTATCATCAGGTTAGTAAGTTTCCTGTTTGAACAGTTCGTTCGTAATTGGAGGAAACTCGAGTCTGACCGGATCATTTGAGAATTCTAATGGAAATGGTTTCCTTGGCTGCTAGGAGTGACCTGATCAATTATTGAGATTTGTTCAAATACCTGAATATTTTATTTACTTCCGTCTTTCAATATATATATAATATGCATGTATTCCGTAATTTAAAAATATTTAAATTCAAATTAAGCGTTCAAATATTTAAATTTGTTCAAACTTTTAAATATTCATATATTTAAAATACCTATATCTTTCAACACATCCTTTGTATTCAAATATTTCCTTTTAATATTCTTTCTTCTCAACACGTGTCTCGAATCAACTCGTATTAATTTTTAAAAAAAATTTTTTCATTAAAGAATAAAAACTTCGCATATTTTTATCTAGAAAAAGAAAAAAACGATAAGATATTTACATTATAATTTACTAATAAATAAATTTATAATTTGAAATTTGTAATTCGATATTACCTGTCTTTCCACTCGCTAGACTTGCCATTTATCAGCCATAAATCGCGTGAAAGATACGAAACGATCGATCATCTATGGAAGGGAGAATCATTTAATGACAACGCGAGTGAAGCACCATCGTTAATCTAAACGCCTTTTACATGATCTAGTGGTGCTCGAAAAGGGGAACACCGCACGATGACGCGATCTTCCTCGTCGATTACAATTCAAATACGTAACGATGATGAGAGAGAGAGAGAGAGAGAGAGAGAGAGAGAGAGAGAGAGAGAGAGAGAGAGAGAATGATAGGAGGCGGAAGTGGAGGCGAGTAGTGGGTCTGTTTTGTTCTGCTCTGCAATCACGTTGAATTATTATTTTTGTGAACTTTGTTTTTCGACGCAAAATATCTCTTTTAAATATTTGAAATTAAAAAAATTCCTTAAATATTTATTATATGAGATATGATGATAAAATCGCTAATTATATGTTTATTTATTATTCGACTCAGAAATTTGTGATTGCAAATTGTTAAATTATTATTTTATAAGTTTCAATAATGATAGACTCGCATAAAAGAATTTTTTTTTTCTTTTTTCCTAAAAGATTTAATATTTTGCGAAAATTTTTTATTATTTGTTAAAAAAAATATAAGTATTCATCTATCGATATCTATCATAATAATATAACTGTTTTCTGTTTCTTTTTCTTTATCTATCTTTTTTCCTCATATTTGATAACGATAAATATCGAAGATCGACTCGCTAATTGAAAAACTAACGTTCTTTAAAATTACAGTTGAAACGATTTAGATTATCATTTCGTGAATGGGAATTTTTTTTTTTTTTTTTTTTTTTTTACATAAGAATAAAACTTATCTCGAGTTTTTAAACATTGGTATTTTTTAATTATTCTTTTCATCGTGCTTTATATAACGATCAAAAGAATAATATGAGACAGATTCCTTGATTGGAACGATAAATTGTCATTGCGGTTGCACAACTCGATATACGCGTAATTTCTCGCTAGTATTACTCGATACTCCACGCCACGTGTCTTAATAAATACGAGCGGTAAATCACCGAGAATTTCATGTAAGAATGCGATGCCTCGATTTCCATTCATCGAATGAAATTCTCTTGTAATTTATGCAATTATTATTTATTCACGAGAGAATAAGAATTTTAAAATTCTATTCCAAGATAATACTAATTACTTTTTTTAATGTACAAAAAAACATATATACGATGGAATAAAGAAACACGTATGACGTTGTTTTAAAAGTAATTGTACAAAATTATCGAGATTCAATTTATGCAATTATATTTATTCACTAATAAGAATTTTAAAAATCTATCGTCAACTGATCATTTTCAAACGTATATTATAAAAAAAAAAAATAATAAATTTACAATAGCAAATTGTACATTGATTTACAAAAAAATAAAGGCAAGAAATATAATTATTATATAGCCAAGATAATAACGCGCGTAATCGTTCAATTTTCAAGAAAATTTCTCTTTCAATCTTCGTTCTTCTAAGATTCCCCTTCTTAAATAATACGTAATCTAAATACGTATGCTTAATTCTCGTTAAATCTCAATCATCTCCAGAATTAAAAATAGAGGATATCGAAGAAGAATCGAATTTTTCCCCCCTCCTCTATCAGACGATTACTAAGAAGACTTTAACGAGTAAAAATTTATTTTACTCTTCGACAAAATTTTTTTCGTTACTTAGATAAAACATAGGTTCAACATTACATTTATTAAAAAGTTCGAATTGTTATGTCGTTCCGAAAAATCCTGTGAGTGATTTCACTAATTCGTTCAATCCCTCTTCCCCCTCCTCCCCCCGTAATTCGGCGAATTTCCGGCCGATTGAAACGTGAAATTAAGTTTTCACGTGGAATATATCGTCGCCTCCACCCTCGCGCGAAATTCGCAAATTCTGGAAGGACCATTCCGGATATTATTCCCGATAATCGAATATCGCACCGATTGACCGATCGGACGATTGAGATCCGGATTTTAATTGCTCCATCGATCCGGCTTGCGCTGGACACATCTTTGTTTCCATCAACGATTGACAACCCTCTCCCCTCCCCCCTCTCGTTTCGTTCACTCGCATTTGTCCACCGTGTTGTCCTTTCGATCGATCTTGGATCGAAAATGAGAAACTTGAAACTTCTTCGAGCGGAATAAGAATGGAAAAATGGAAAATGTGTTGATGTGAAGAAGAGAATTAATTTTACGTAACTTCGGTTATCGCGTTAAAGGGGAAGCACGAAGATAATAAATGACAATAACGGAAATAACAATCGTGATAACATTGATTGTAATGGCGGTGGTAATTGTAGAGGGACGGTGCGAGAATAAAGGAACGATAATAATATAAAGACACGCTTAATAATAATAAAACAAGTGTAACAACGAAGCGAGTATCTAATAAATGTAATAATGACGTAGGAAAAGGAAGTTGAGGAAGGGATCGCGTTAAAGGTAATCGATAATTGATGTGACGCAACAACTCTTTATAAATAAAAAAAAAAAAAAAAAAAAAGGAAAACTCGTTCCCAACAAGATCATATGCAGTAAATAAAGTGGCTATTAAATAATTTCTTGCTCCCATCTATGAATATCTAGTTACCATGAGATTACCGTATTTACTCTGACCTATCATTTGTCAATCTTCAATTGCAGAATGGCAACCGGGAAATGAGCGTGTCGCCGAGCAAAGAGCAGCCGAGCCTCGAGATGGATGGAACGCATCTCGAGGACAATAGCTTAAAAGTGTCGCCTGTGCAGAACGTTGCGAGGCAGGACTCGGGCGTCCCGGAGGATCTCGCGTCGCCGTTGGCCGACGCCGATAAGCTTCCCAACGAGGACCCGGATTCGACGATGAACAGCGACTGCAACATAACCGTGATCCACGTGACCGAATCCACGGAAGCGAATAAACCTGATCCGGCTCTGAACAGCGACAAGAAGGATTATACGGGCGAGGGGAAGGATAGCAAGGACGGAAGCGACAGTGGGGTGGAGGGTTGCGCCGCCGAGGTCCCGAGGGTGAGGATCGATCGAAGCTTGGTGGACGAGGGAAAAGTCCTTGCGCCACATTCGACGATTATTCAACGAGTTGATCAGAAAGGGATCGTGTTAAAAAAAAAAAAAAATCGAAAGATCAAATTTCTGAATTTTGATCAATTTGGCCCAATTTTTAATTATTGACCTCGTGGATAAATAATATCTCCCTTCTCGAAGGTCAAAAATTCACGTCCTTCTAACTTATGAAGAATGTTGATACAACCCAGCTCTCGTTGGATTTATAGTTATACACAGCTATATGGAATGACCCATTTCGGTCTGTAAATAGATTTCCCCCCAGAAAGTACCTTGAATAGCTCGGAGCAATTTGAGAAGGCCATTAGTTTTTCGTATATACGAATCTGAGATACTTCAATGTCGCCAAATTTTCCTACTACCTAGTGGAAAGAAATTGTAATAATGGTCTTTACGATACAATTAATCCAAGTTATGGAAAATGAATTCACGATAAATAATCAAGTCCAATTCATATTAACGTATCGTCATATTTTCAGGTACGAAGTCGAAACAGCATCGATTACGCGAGCAGTTGTGGCGGCCTCGACGAGGCGTCCTGCGATTCCAGTCTAGTCAGCTGTTGCTCCGTATACGAGGACCCATGCGCAACTTTACCCGACGATGTCAGGTTGACCACTGGCGGAGAGGGTACCAGCGAGGGTGGCAGCGAAAGTTCCTCCATAGCGGGTAGCGTTTCCGCACGTGCAAACCGAGCCAACGTTAAGAGAACTATACCCGCTTCTACCGTCGGTAAGAAGAAGACAACCGCGACAGAGACTCAGAAAAGCGCGAGGGTAAAGCCAGCACCGTTGGTTTCGGCCGCTACCCCACGCTCCAAGCCGCGTACCGCAACCCCAAGGAATATTCTGAGCAAAGCGCAGCCGGTGGCGAGGGGGGACAGAGCCCGATCCAGGGAAAAATCGGCAATCAGAGAGGGAAATAATGATAACACGGCAAGTAATAGTCGAGTTTCAACGGCATTCCGTTCAGGTGCGACCCAAATGCTGCCGCGAACGAGGACGAGACCTATTCCTGATTCACTGCCATCTATGCTCACCACAGAGATCAACAAGGATCTGGCACAGCGTGGCCGAGGTCAGAGTGGCAGCTGCAGATCCAGAGGCGGGTCCAGCACGCGTGGTGCTCGCACTCCTAGCTCGACACCGTCCGAAGAGGTTCGAAAACCTCTGTCCACAGCTAGGGTATCGTACACTGGTCGTACGGAAGCTGCGAAAGCTTCCTCCAGATCGGATAAGATGAGCACGGATAATAAAGCTCTGGACACGTATGCCACGTTGCCTAGAAGGAACAGGAATAAGATGAGTATTGGCAAGGTCGGTGAGAAGGTGGACAAAAGCGTCAGAAGCAGATCTGGAAGTAGAGACGCGAGTTTAAATAGACAGGTTGAAAAGAAGAGTAACGCCAAAGAGAATTCGACACACAAAAGTCTGCCACCCTATCCGAGGCACAAGATTGTGCACGAGAAGACGCGTATTTATCATGAAACAAGCGTGCAAACTGGTCTGACCGGTCATGACATCGAGAATGCTTTGTCTGGAGTGCCAAGTGTTGTCACCGGGCCGGAAGTGGTCGAGAGGTTACACGAGGGGTGTCAAACGGAGGGCACGTGGGAGGATATGCAAGCGATGCAGAGTGACTTGAAACGGTTAAACGAAGAGACGATGCAACAAAAAGAGGAGAACGAGAAGCTGAAGGCTGAAATTGTCGAGGTGAACCGTCTCCTTAAAGAGGAACAGGCGGATCACGCGTTCGCGCGGCAAGAATTAGATAGAAATGCACAGCGAGTATTGGCGATGCTTGGAACTCCACAATCGGAGCATGCAGGTGGTTATTGAAGCATTTGATTTAATATTTTCCCTTTTTGCTTTGATTGTTTGTTCACTTTTTTTAAAGTGAATAATTTTGGATTGATTTTAGAAGGGAGTGACAGCTTTTTGGAGTTGGAGTGTCATTTGCAATCGTCTGGACAAGTTGTAGCAAATCAACAGTTAGAGATAGCTGATTTACAATCTTTGTGCCGTATGTTGAGTAGAGTAAGTTGTATTATATTTTTTATTTTTGTATTCTCTTTAAATTTTATATTTGTTAGTTGTATTGTAATATATATTGTTAGTTACATATATTATAATCGTTTGTAAAGGATTTGGAGAAAAGTTTGGCTGCTCAGAAAGCGTTGCTACAACAACAACAAGAATTGGAGGCAGAATCGGCTGAGATGCAAGATTTTCTACAAGAAGAAAAAGCCACTTTAGCGGATGCTTTAAAAGAGGCTGAAACAGAGGTATTTCTTATTTATTAATAAATGGAAAGATAATAATGATCAACAAATTTTTTCTAATGCACAGCTTGCAAAAAAAGAAGAACTACTAACGAAACGCGAATTAGAATTAGAAAGACAAACCGAAGAATGTAAGCATTTAGTACGAATTAGCGAACAACGAAGGTAAATATTAAAAAAAAAAAAAAAAAAAAAAAAAATTAATAATCTTGAAAATTTTCTTTAAATATAATATTTGTATTTTTATTCATATTGATTTTTTATTTATTCAGACAAGAAAATTTATCTATGAGCATGAAATTAAATGCAGTCGAACGACGAAGCAGGGAACTTTTACTCACGCAAGGAGCTGCCGTTTCCGGAGCTGCGGTTGCGCTTTCCGGTCTTGGAACTAGGCTAGAAGGATTAGTAGACCAATTGATAACATCGTATAGTATCTCAGTAAAAGATCTTGAAGTAATATAATATTCCATTATTTTTTATCGTATATTTTTAAATTGATCGTTTAATGATATTTAAATATCGTTTTCATTTGTAGGATGTGATATATCACAATGAAGCATATAGCAGAAGCAACAGTAGTGTCGAATCGAGTCCAGTTAGCTCTAAGCATAGCCTGAAAGAGTGTACACCCAGTCCGAAGAGTGGATCTTTCGTTTCCGCAGTGATTGGAGCAATCCGGAATGCGGCAACACATCCTTTTGCAACGAAAAACACTGATAAAAAATCTTCTTTAGAATCAGCTAAACAAATATATAAAGGTATATATATATATATATATTGTACTATTTATCAATGAATAGAGAAAAGTCATTTGATTAATAAGAGAAAATCTTCTTTCTATTATAAATACATTTCTTTCTATTATCAATTCCATTATCATTTAGAATTAAGTATGGAATCATCGTCTGATTTGCTCGATTTTGAAACCGAGCCATGCCTGATGATGGAAAGTGTGTTAGAGGATGTTCCCTTACCCGATACGTACTCGCATAATATGGTGTCGAGTAGTGATTCACTTCGCAGAGCTTTAAGCTTTCCGGAAACCGTAGACGAAGGTAATCTCAAAAAGACGCGTACCAATGAGGAGTGTTCAAGTCTTACGAATCTCACCCAAGCAATTTTACATCGTCGTAAGGTACAAAATATAAAAATATTTCCAATATTTTTATCAAATAAAAATACAATCATCGAAAAGAAAATCATTATAATTTGCATAATTTTCTACAGGTTGAAAATGAGGAAGATGATGATTGCGATTCTATCAGCGAATCTGATACCGGTACGAATGATGGTCCGTTAGCTTCGGATTATTGTCCGGCTGTTAGTCTTGTTGATCAAGTTATTGATGTAGATAATCTTGTTACAAAATTACTAAAAGTATTGCGAATAATACAGCTCGATAATGATACATGCATACAGGAGCTGAAAGAAGAGAAGTAATTTTATATCTTCTTGTTTTACAGCAAATCACAATATAAAGCAATGTACAATACATGTAGTGATTTGCAGGTCTGAGTTAGAAACGAAATTGGAAGTGACTGTAACGGAGTTGGAAGAATTGCGTAAAATTGTGGACAACTTGCATCAATCGGACGAAATTCTGAGCAACAGTTCGGACAGGAGACGTAGCGTGATGGAAAACTGTCGTTTGCTGATCAAAGAGGTAATAGCTGGTGATGTAACCGATACATATCTATGAAATGTTTCTGGTGCCGTTTTAAGACTTGTTTAATCAGCGATTGACTTTTTAAAAAAGATGTCAAATGGAATAATTCCTCTATAGGCGGGTAAGGAGGAATTAAAATTTGACGAGCCCGCAGTTGGTAATAATAGTGATCCTGGAGGAGCTACAAATTGTGAAGATCTCAACGCGAACATAGCCGCTCAACCATCTTCCTAAACACATTTCCTTTTTATTTTTTTATTTTTTTTTTTTTTCTTCTCCTTTCGTTGTTATCATCTTTTATCTTTGACGATGTAAATCATTATTGATTTTATTTGTTTTCATAATCATCATTCGTTTGTTGATGCCAAAATAAGAGCCACGTTGAAAATCGCTCTAATGCGTGTCATCTGAAAGAATCGAGTTGAATTGATGCTCGATAGTATGTATATTCATATTAATTACTGTTTTTTCGACGATCGTGTCAAGATGATTAGATGATATCGTAGATCATAAACTATAGGCATTTTGCGTGTGTCGAAGTCATGTACAGCTTTCTCCGTGCCGTCATATTACGAAAGATATTCATGCGTATTGCTTTAGTATATTTTAACGTTAAAAAGACTTATAATCTGTGTACATAACAATAAATTTCTCCTCATAATTTCAAAATTGGATTACGTAGTCAATAATTCATGATTCGATATTTTAATATATAACTTAGGCAACTTTCACAAAAATCATAATTTAAATATGTTCTTGAATCATTATCATTCATTTTAATAGTTAACTATCTCACATTATACAATATTAAACGCGATTAATCGCGATAAAAAATATATATATAAAGGAATTCCTTGAGAATAATTAATTGCATTGATAAATGAATTTCCTTTTTCATGCCCACCGAATTCCATTTTATCACATTTATATGTTATTAATAACAAATCTTTTTTTAAGAGTATTAATCCACGTATAGAAAGGAATGCGGATAGATTGTAATGTATCTTAAAGCTCCTTTTATTGCAGTTCACTTCCTCGTTTGAATATTGGTAATAAAAGTACGAACAATGTTTGATCTTTAAACGTGAAATAACAACAGGGTACATTAGTTTTATATTACATAGCAAGGATTTGCGGTCATTTAATTAAATATTGGTGAATATGAATCATTCAAATGAAATGAAATGTTATATTATTCATAATTGTTTGATTCATTATTTGTCAATATTTAAATATCCTTGCTATCTTAAACGTAATTACAAACTTATTCGGGAATATCTTTCGTTAAAACATCTTTAATAAAAAAAAAAAAAAAATGAAAATGAACAAATCGATTGATATTTATCCCAATAAAAAATTATTCCCATGAAATGAAAAATGAACTCAAAAAGAGAACATACATCTTATTCCCAGAGCTGCTTTCTATTTTAATGATGAGATATATTTGAAAAACATATTCTTGTACATGCTTCCATAAGTATCCGTCGACTAAGTTCTCGAAAGCATTGTATATACATATATGTATGTAAGTGGATATTGTGCAACTTACAATTTTATTTTAATTCAAATTCAAAAGATTTTTTTATATAGATTTTCTTCCTTTCTTTCCTTTAATACTACAGGTTATTTACTGTATATCGCAATCTGTAAAGTTTGTGTGAAAGTGATTTTTTTCGTATCTTTTTTTTTTTTTTTTTTTTTTTTTAAATGAAATAAATGATTCCACCCAGATGATATATATTCTGAGAATCATAGTCCTAAGCATTTTTTATACAAAATATTGTGATTATATACCAAAAAAGGAACTCATAAATAATGTATTTTAATTTTTAATCAAATAAATTTCGTTTCGATAAAAATTGTATATTATATATTGTATATTTACTTAAGTATACAATTGTTCGTGAAAGGCTCGAGTGTTAATTTTATTCAAAAGATAGTATAAAGGTTACAAAAAGAAACCTTGAACCATTCTGTAACTCGTGCAATATTAAATATAGTAAAATATTTTTCGTGTAAGCTAATTTTAATTTAACATTTTTTTAATTCTTTTTTTTTTTTAAAGTTTGCTAATTAGTTACAAGCAAGATTAAAAATAAATATCATCTTAAAATAGAATTAATAATCATCATTTTTACGAATTTTTAAGAAAATGAAAAATGATGATAGTAGGGATGAGATAAAGGAACACTATATGATTAAACAAAAATGATAATGGAGCAATTAAATTTTACGTGTAAATATTTTGTGTTTCGTATAAAAGTTCGAATTCTTCATTCATGGCGAATACGACGCAACAGAGGAACCAATAAATTCGCCAAGCGTAAGCCAGTCCTGAAATAAAGATATTAAATTTAATAAAAAAAAAGTAATAATAATAGATAAAATAATAAATATATATAAATAATAAATAAAAATAAAAAATAAATAATATAATACATTTATATCTGTTGTATGCAAGAAATCAATAATGATATTATTTAATTTTAAAAAAACATATAATAATTATAATAACTATATATAATTACTAAAGAAAAAAAATAATCCTGAAATAAAATTAGTATTGATATACCAGTTTCAAGTTAAACTTGAAAATACCTTTGTGCTGACTTGGACATTGGTGACAGTTTAAGATTGATTTCCGGTTTACTCGATGGTGGTTTTGAAGAATCAATTGCCGGCAAACTAGGTTTATTATTGTCAGCAACACCTGCTAGAAGGAGTGTCTCAACAGGAGCAATGACGAGCATCACGCCATCCACGTGAACACGATAATTCTCAGATCCGTTTTGTCGCTGATCGTAATAATCGATTGTAGAATTGAAGGGAGTCGATGTTGTCGGATTCGATGATTCCACAATCGATGTTTCGTTCGCAATCGGTAAACACTGCGCAACTCTGTTAGAACAGAACGCGGCGAGTAGCAACACCGTTTTGAAAATTCGCATGTTGATCGATAGCATCGATATCTGGTTTAATAATCGCAAATATCGATCGATATTTTATACGCGTAATATCGTTGAGAAACTCCTTTTCGATGCTGAATTTGGTTGAATTGTTGAATAACACGAAATATCAAGTTTAGATTTCAAATATTTTGTTCCAAATTTGAGGCTGATACCCGATAAACCCGATCGATCGAGAAACAATCGAGAATATGAAAAGGACTTATGGTTAATTTTTGATAAGAAAAAACGATGCCCGTGGCGTGGTAGCGTGAGCAATGAACGTCTTGACGATGCGGAGGATGAGCGAGGTGTGACGACGTCTCCTGCCGACCGGCGATCCCGGTCCCCACCTGGCATGGAAACAGATCGTCAGGCAAGTTCAAGAACCTGTGGGCCCTTGTGTACGTTCTGTTGCATACATAGTCAGGTAGAACATAATCTTGGATAGAATTGATTTTTTTACTTGGATGACATTGATATCTTATTCTGTTTTATTTTTATGATTACATATATTATACATGTATATTTACAATATATTACATGTATCACTTATTCTTTTCATCTTCATTTTGAATGATTTGAATGTTGAATTTTAATCAACATTAAATTAATCAATTAGTATTATATTCTTTATATTATACAAAGATATAGATATCGATAAAAAAGCAAAAATTATATAGTACCAAAGATAATAACTACCAATATATAATATTATATATAAAATTATATTTATTAAATAGAAAGAATATTGAAAATAATTGATAATTTATATATTTATAGAGAGCTTATATATATAAATTTATATATTTTATTTCGTGTAAATTTTTATAGAATTCGTTATTCTTTTTTAGGTTTAAATCTATTCAATTATATTCAATAGGAAATATGAAATTTTATTCAAGACAAGAAAGTTTGATTGGTGAGAAAAAAAATCATTAATAGCCGATTCGCTCTCGAACTTATACATACTCTTTCGTGCACGAAATATACTGAACGTATGTGTCTGTTGTGCACACGAGCATCTACCTATATACATGTGTATATATAAACACATACATACACAAGCCGATTTGTAAAGGGCAATGGCCTCGTATGGCCCCACCGAGTTCATTTCCCCGTTCCTCTGTCTCAGCCGCCGCTTATTACCGTAACCTTGCCCTTGCTCTTACATTTCCGCCATACTCGAACTTCGCGGATTGTCTTCCTGGTTCACCTTGAATGGCGTCTTCTGATAATAAAAGCTTATTGAAATCGTTGATCACGGCTCAAATTCAAATACGATTAAGATAAGTATACAGATAAATTCGATTTTATCTATTCAGACAAAGATAAATTTTTTATTATTCGATGTATCAATACCGTACAAAAAAATTTTATTTTGGGAAAAAATTTGATAAATTATGATAAGGATTGAAAGATAGCATTTCTTGGTTTATATATATATAATTTATTTCTTCTTGAACATGATACAAAATTTATGAATCTAGTATAAATAATATAAATGTAAAAAATATAAAATATACTTTAGAATATATTTAATTCGATTAAAAGATTAATCTGCGTTAAAATTTTAAATATGATTTCTTTTATATATGTATTTTTCTATTTCTTACAATCTTAAAACTATTAACTATTAAACTATTAATAATTCATGTATCTAAGTGCACGACCTTTTTTATCTGTGAATACAGTATATCACAATTATTGTATACATAGGTATCCTTGAATAAAATTTATGTACTTTTTTCTATATAGGATAAATTTCTTTATAATTCTTATCGTTTTGACAGATACCAAATTTATCTCTATATCTTCCAGGTCCACAATTCTCAATACCACCTCCCAGTAACACTAGCTCTTGACGCTTATTGTCCAATTCATTCCTCTCTTCAGATATCGAAGGTATATCCTCCTCTTCCTCCTTAGATAATTGTTTTTTTAACGATATCCCTGGTTTAGTTGCTTTTGATATCTCTTCTTTAACCGGTAGATCATCAGAACGATCAAAATTTTCCACTTGTAAATTTCTAGCGTTTGCAGATCTTTTGTTTTCTTTCATTGAACTATCAATAATCAGATGTAGTTCTGTATCATTCGAAATTTGTTTAGTCTTTTTTATTGCCTTTTTACTATCAATAAGTATTTCTGAATTAGTTGTCTCTTGCAAAATCGTTTCAGAATTTTTAGTATTTTTTAACAATTCAATTTTTTCGCTATTTTTAGCATCAGGCAATTCAGGATGTTTACCTTTATCCCCTTCCTTTTCTATATGAACAATCTCGACGTGGTAAGGCCCCCTCCCGCCATCTGCATTTTCTGTCTCATAAACCAACGTTTCAGATGGTTTCTCGCTGATCTGTTGCTTACTGTACTGCGGAATTAGCTCGTTCATCTCCAGCATTTGTGATGCCAGATTCCTGAAGAAGAAACCATTACCAGAAGTAGCAACGACTATCAAAAAATTGTCAAATTTGGCATCCACATTGAAATCACCATTCTGTCGCTGATCATAAGTTGCTGGAGCCGCATTTACTTGCAAAAATGATTTAGGTAGAATGCCTGTAAAATTATAAAGTTAATAATAACAATAAAATATAAGTATAAAATAATAAATGAATAAATATAATTTATTGTGTCAATATAATTTAGATATGCTTTTTTAGATATATGCATTTATATAATTTATACATGTCCATTTATATATGTGCTTTTTACATGTTACAAATATAAAAAGAAGAATGTAAATTTCTAAAAAAGACATATAAATAATTTATAATAACTTGTTTAAGGAAATAAGAGAAGCAGTAGAAGTTACATTAAAATAAAAATTAAATATTGAAAAGAAATCTATATTTATTTTTTAAGGAAGTCCAACAATAGTAGCTTTACCTGATAGCAAGATAACGTATGTAACATACAGTAGCATTTTGTCGAAATCCTCTGGAAGCGATCGTTCAAATCGGCCGAGCTGAACGAAGTCTGATCCTCGACTGTGCGAGAGATTCGTCCGCTTCCTTGGCAGCTTTGGATCGCTAGCAACTTGTATATAGATCGAGGGAGTATCACTGTTGGGAGAGGGTAAGAAACGCCTTGTATGTCTGGTAATCGACTTAGATGATTAAGTAGCTGCTGCCATCCATTATGACTCTATGACTGTTTATGACATATATATATATACTGCTCGTATGTAATGTCGTCCATGATTTTATCCTTCATAGGTCAAAGAAAAAAATCAAACGGTTCTCACGACAATTTATTATTACTGATTGTATTATGCATGTTTCTCAAACACGATATATTTTAAAATTCTTTTAAATAGATAATTTTAGATTGAATTTTTTTTTATGAATTTCAATGTCATCAAGAATTTTTTTAATTTTTTTACTTTAAAAATAATATTTGAAATTTTAATTCATTTAACTAAGAATAAAAATATTTTTTAAAACATTAAAAAACGATTAAACATTATTACAATAATTTCTTTTCTTTTTATGCGAAGTAAAAAAAATAACAATTTTAATTATTGCAAAAAATTATTTTAAAAATATTTATAATATAATATAATTTAAAAATATTTTAAAATACAAAGAAAACAATTATAGTATAAAAAAATGTTATTCAAGAATGAATCATGTTACATAATTGATCGATATTTTTGTTTTCTCAATCTCGAAACATTGAAGAAAATAGAAGAAGAAAGAATTTCAAGATCGTATCTTTATTTTAGTATGTGTTATCTTTGACTGAAGTCTTTTTTTTTTTTTTTTTTTTTAATTCTTTCAATAGAAATCTTCTTGTTCTTTAAATGATTGAACATACAATCAATAAAAGAAATATTCTTTTTAAAAGAATTTTAGTAGAAAATTTATGGATATTTTATTTGAAATTTAAATAAAATTATTATTATTATTATTATTATTATTAATAAATTAAAATGATTTAAAATGATGACAATTTTATAACATTATAATAATAATATAATATAACATTATAGTATAAAAAAAATACATATAAGTGCTTATTATATTATATACAGTAACTTGATGAATATAAATGCAGGATGAAGCGATGTGAACGACACGAGAATACGTAACTTAACATAAGTCGACGAGGAACATGAGAGAACTTAGTACAATCGCACACTGATATCGAATATTCATGACATAGTTTGGTTTGAGTGCATTTGATTATCCTCTTTTTGCACGAAATTCCTTGTATTGCGTGCTGTGTCATCCAAAAATTTTGGTACTAATCTCAATGCCAATCTATAAGAAAAAAAAATAATTTCCATATCTCAATAAATTCTATTGCAATTACATGCAATTTGAATTTTAATTTGGTAATTTCACTAATTAGTTTGGCTAATTATTCTATCGAATGAGATACACATTTTAATGTTTTTTGTCTGTTTATTACTCACGGAATTAATGACAATCTTCGTTTACTAAGACGACGACAACGACCATTTCCATCTGGTGAATATCCTGATCTACAACGTTTCCTAGATAATATTTTAGATGAATCTCCCATATTATGGGATAATCCCCAATTATTTTGCTCTCTTCGATTTTTTTCTATATCTTCGAATAAATTTTCAATTTTATCATTAACTTTCATCTTTAATATGTTATTCTCATTAGTAGTTGAATTCATTTTATTTGATGAAATACTTAAGGTTTCATTTGCTTTTTCAACATCCACTAAAGACAAAATTTCTGTATTCTCTATATTAGAATTTGTATTTGTTTCATTAGTTGGAAATGTTAAATTTTGTGATGTAATGTTTGAAAAATTGAGTTGTTCTATAATTTCTGAAGTTGATGGTTCGGTAGTAGTTGTAACATTAGGTTTGATCATCGGTTTAATCGTGAAATCGGCATAATCGTAGAAATAATCGTATTCCTGTAATTCAGGATTGCGTTAATTACTTAATTTATTTAAATTTCTATTAATGATATTCTTTGTTAATATAATATAAATTAATAATATAATAATATTAATGATTTACTTTAATTTCTTGTATTCTTTTAATCGGCTAATAGATAATTTTTTTATAATTAATTTATATTTATAATTAGAAAATAATAGATATATTCATATACATTTTAAAAATCAAAATATTATCTGAATATTTTATTTTTTACATTTCTACCTTTTAATTATAAGTAATATAATTATTAATGAATATCTCTTACAATCAGAGAAATATTTTTATTATACCATTAATAAAGATAAAAATTAATAATAATAATAGTTGTCGTTATCGCGTTATCTAGTGATATCAAGGTATATTAATATCTCCACATGTCGCGACGAATTTAGTCATTATTTTACCGTGTAATCATCAAGCATCTCTGAGTCCAATAATGCCAACACTTGTACATCCTTCAAATGAACCTGCACGTTCAGATCACCGGTTTGTCGTTGATCATAAGTCGCCGGTAAGGACAGGCCAGTCACAACATGATAAACGAACACGAAGAGAAAGTCGTAACGCGGATACATGATGAAGTGGACTGATTTGCTTCGATAGGCCACAAAGCTATGGAAAAATGTACGAGGATCGTCGACAGAATTCAGACTGACCAAGGTCCGTCTGAAAAGTCGACGTTATACCGATGCTCTACCTTGATATAGTGGTCAGTACATCAAGAAACCGGTATTCTTTGTCGCTAAACGGTCATGAGAGCCTCGAGCACAGTGGCCGGACATTGGCCTCATCGTGTACCGATATACAGGGAACGCGGGCACGTACGAGAATCGATGTAAAACAATTCTGATTTAAATATTAAAACATTAAATGTTCCTCGAAATTTAACATGGGAACGATACAGACGGATAAAGAATAGTAAAAAGGTAAAGATTGTCTAATAGCGGATGATATGACTCTTTATATCAATCATATAATATTGTTTTTATCAAAATTATTTTCATATGTTGAAAAAAAACAAAAATATGTGAATGATATATTAGTTAAATTATGAACAATATAATTAAATATATCGCAACATAGTTAAACTACAGTTTATTATAATAATTTATTACTAATAATTATATTGTGCGAATATCTCTGACTTCATTCATTATTATGAAATCGCATGGAATAATCGTGACCGATGAATATAAACTTTCTACGAATTAACAATATGGCAACATCGTTAGAATTATAGTAGAAATAAAAATGGATGATTACGCAATTTCGATGTCATTGATGCGTCTTTTTATGTTTTGATTCACGATCGTTTTTTAAATCTTCTGACAACGAATCAACAAATGTCGCGAATATGCTTGCATAGATATCGATATAGAGATCCTGAATGGAATTACGATGACATTAATGAGAGTTTGTTGAAATGTCATGTGTTGTTTTACATGATCAGGGAAGTTCATCGTGTTATTTTCTTAATTCAGTGCTCGATATCGTGTTTGAAAGGAACCCACGCATAATTTTCGCTTACTATAGGAAGAGGTTTGCGTCAGGGTTAAAACATTATTATATACGTTTGAATATTATATTGCATCGCTTATCATGTTTCGTTGTGACGTAAACAATGTTCCAATTTTTTAAAAAGCCTGGTAAATAATTTTTTATTCATTTATGATTGTTTGTTGATATTTCATTTAAGAAAGAAATATTTAATTGCATCGTAGTTAACCTAAATGCAAAATATTTATGTCTCTGTTTTATTTTTTAAATTTTGTGTTGCTATATGTGTGATTACTGAAAATTAAAGCAAGTATATTTTTTTATCATATATTATTTATTAGAGTTAAAAAGCATTTATTGATAATTATAGGACAAAAAGACAGGCCCAGATCTTTACAAACTTCACCCACAAAATCAACAAGCTCTGGGAAATTATTTGGAGATGTATTTAATAGTGGTTCATCAATCCAGACACCAACAGGTGCATTGTACAGTCTTGAGGAGGAACAAGAAGATGAAATTCTTAATGGTAAAACGAAAGAAACATATTCTTTCAACTCTCAGCTTTCTAAGACACTTCCACAGATACTTGCAGACAAAGGTGCTCTAGGTTATTTCATTCAATTTATGGAAACACAGAACTGTATTGCACTTATTAAGTTTTGGTTGGAAGTAGAATGTTTGTGCAGCTCATTTAATGTATTAAAAGCTAAAATGGAAAATATTGAATGTTTAAGTTGTATAAAAAATTCAAATAATATTGCCAATTCGACAGACAACAATAAAAATTTTCAGTGTGATATGACACAGAATAATATAAATAATTTTGAGAGTAAGAATCTACTATTTAATGAACATGTAAATAGTACTGAAATAAATAATACGAAATCAAATTGCAATGATATGCCAAAGACTAGTCAAACAATAAGCAACGTACGACAATCAAATCACGATTGTAGAAGGAAAGATATGACCATCAGACAAGATGCATTAAGAATTCATAAAAGATATATTATTAAGGATAGTTTGGGTACAAACAAAATTCCTGAAGATTTGAAAAAAAAAATGGAAGAAGTTCTTACTTTAGAAAACATTGAGCCTATGTTGCAGTGCCTATCAGCTGTCCAAAAGATTATATATCAAATATTAGAAACTGAGTGAGTATAAGAATTTAGAAATATTTAGAATACTTTAGAAAAAAAATACTTAGAATATTTATTTTTAAAATTTATATTTAATATTTTTTTTTTTTTTTAGATACATTAATGACTTCTTACGAAGTGAATTTCATTGCAAACATCAGATTGATGTTCTTACAAGTGGCAATGTACAATTAGCAGATATATTGTATAATGAAACTGCATTTTTTTATTTTATGGAATTTATGGAACTTGAAAACAAACGTGAATTATTAGACTTCTGGATGTCAGCTATGAGTTATAAACAAAATTTATTAGAAAAAAAGAATGGTATAGATCCAGAGGAGGCACAAACTGATGCTCTAATTATTTATGACAAGTACTTTTTTAAATGATGTTGTTTTTATAAGTTTTTAAATAGATTAATAGTAAATAATATATTTCAATATTATTGACGTTATCGTTGTGTATATCATAGGTATTTTAGTTTACAAGCAACGATGCCCCTTGGTTTTAGTGATAAAATTCGTTTCCAAGTTGAGCAGAATATTTGTCGCGAAGATGGAGAGGGACCACAACCCGATTGTTTTGATAAACCTTGTAAAATTGTATATAATTTTTTGAATAAGGTAAACATAATATCTTAATATGAGATAAAATATTATGAGATATATATTATTAGTATGAAATTGTATTGATAAGATTCAGTGATTTAGATAACAAAAGATTTTTTTCAGTATTATCTACCTACTTTCTTATCATCTCAGTTATATTACAAATATTTATCGGAATTGATTAGTGCTATACAAAGCAGTCCATGTTCAAATTTACATCCTAGATTAAAAAGAGCAGGTTTGTGTTGTGCAAGTAGTAATATCATAAAAATAAAATTGTCATTTAAAATATTTAAAAAAAATTACAGGTTCTGATTGTAGTAGTGAAGTCAGTTCTGTTAGTATTAATATGCAAAATACCCTGCAGGCAGGGAATGATGGAAATAGATTAAATAATAAAAGAAATATTACTAATAGCATGAATATTGATACTAGACAACTTTATGATCCAGATTCTTTATGGAAACGTAATAAATATAGGTAATTACAAAATGAATAATTAAAATTAATAATTTTATTCAATGAACATTTCAAGATATATTTTGTTTATTTTATAGTTTGAGCGTCGGTTATATTGATGATTTAGGAAGATTCGTTACTGAAATAGAACCTGATCCTCAAAGAAAATATGGTGAGTTATTTAAATTTAGTTTCCTGAATATAGAATGTAAATGCAATAATTGTTTAAAACAATTTTAGAATCTCGATTAACACGTGCTGTAAAAAGATTTGTAAATATGGAGCAAGATAAGGTAATTTTCATATTTATTAATGATATATCCAATATTTAATACAATTTTTAATTTTTTTTAAAATTAAAATAAATCAATATAATTAGGCCAAAGAAGAGTTAGCATGGAAGATTGCTGAGATGATCATTCGTGAGATCACTTCTTTGACTCTAGGAGCTTCAAATTTTTCATCTTGATAACAGATACTATATCAATATCAATATCAATTTTTTTTTCTTTTTGCGTAATATACTTTGTATTTTTAAGTGCTTTAAGGTGAATATTTTGTTTAATACTGTACGATTTTTTTAATTTTTTATTATAAATGAACACCGCGAATTCCACTAAAGTGCCAAATTGAATAAAAATAAAAATAAATTATTAAATTTTATAATTGTAAAAAACATAAGTTTATATTTATGAATTTTTATGTATTTATTATATTGTCTTGCGTACTATATGTATTTAATGTTAAATTTATTGCAAAATTAATTATTATTTTCGTACTGTTACGAATAGTTTATTTTCTTTTATAATAGATTTTCTTTAAAAATAATATTTTAAATTTATAATTAAGATTCAATAATTTTAGATTTTATAAAAATTATAAAAAAATTAAAACAAAAAACAAAACAAATAATGTCGATAAATATATAAAATTTTTCCGTTTATTTAAAGCATAATAATGAAGTATGTACATACAAACGGAAACAATAATTTTCAAGTGCTTTAATTGCTTTTAACATTTATGAGATTATAAAAGTATTTGTTTCTATTTGTAAGATACGATTGTATTTTTAAAGAACTATATTAGAATGTACAAAACATATTATTTTGCGTTTAATATAGCATATTACCTTCTTCAATTATTTAACTGCCAAGAATTTTTGCAGTTCGAAATTTTATGCTTCTCTCATTTTTAATTTAGATGTAAAATTAAAAAAAGAAAAGCATTTTGCACGTATCATAATGAAATTATGATTAAGATATAATAGAAATTTTAAAAATCAACGAATGAAATCCAGTTTAGATATTAAAGAAACAATAACGAATCGGATGAACAACGACGAAATTGTAGGTTTTTACGAATTATAACTTATTTTTTAACAATTTTTTTTTCTAACAATAATTATTGTATTGTATTGTGTGGATTTTATTAGATTTAAATTTATTATATTAGACATATTACCTTACTTGACAGTATTTATTTATAACATTTTTAAATGATTATACAAAACATTAGTTTATTATTACATATAATTGAAAAACTTTTATATATGATCAGTCTTATTTAATAGGATTAGTTATCTAATTAGAATTATTGTTGAATATTCAAATATTGTTATATAAAAATTATTTTATTAAAATCGATCTATTTTTAAAAAAAAATATGAAAAATGAAATTGCTAATAATGTATTAAAAAAAAAAAAAAAAAAAAAGATTTAGATAATACGAAAAATGTATGCGATTTAGGATTAATGTTCTTAAAATGTTAGTCGATTGATTAATGGTGCACGTTAGTTCCTTTTTATGTAAAAGCGAAAAAACAATTATTTTAAAAATAGCTTAATTTTGTCTGCGTATGCATTATGATATTTTGGCAATTTATACTCGTATAATAATTTATATTTTTAAAAAATATGAAAATATTACATTTTTACATATTTAATAGATATTCAAAGTTTAATACATTAATATAAACGAACAAATTTTCTGACTAATTACAATATATTTCATATATTTGCATAGATGTTTGGTGCTATACATAAATACAACTCGAAAAACAATCTTGCTAACTTTAATAACTATAAATCTTTAAAAATACAAAAATTCAATCATTTGTTAATAGTGATGTATATAAAATTTTTTTATTAAAACAAGAATTGTTGTATAAATAAAATCTGTTAATAAAAAAATGTAAAATATTTGTTTGAAAATTCTACATGCAATTTTATTTTCTGAGATGTATTTTTTAAAAATATTTTTTGTTAATTATAATAAAAAATATGATCGATAAATTATTGTTTTTTATTTATTGAATTGAATTATATAATAAATTCATATAAAATTTAATAATGTTTAACAATTTTTAATTTACTTATATTAAATTTTAATACAAAAAACTATAATAAAATGTAAAACCGAAATTATATTGAAAAAATGATAATACTTTATCATTAAATGTTCTGCTTATATATATAATAAAAATATAAATCTTTTAACATTTATAACAATCAACAAATTAATTTTTCATAAAGCTTTTTACTATTATATTAATTTCTAGAAAGGCTTATATAAATAAAAAAAAAAAATAATTATTTTGTATATACAGTAATTTTCTATATAAATAATAAATTCTTTTATATTTTCCTGATTAGATAATTTTAATATAAATATAAATGAACGATTGAGCACATTATCTTTTTAAAGTTTAAAAAATTATTAGATATTAAAAATATAATTTTTTTAAAAATGATATAAGGCAGTAGATCATTTTTATTGATATAAAAGATTTTTTGTATCACAGTTCTTAAAATGAGGAAGATCCATTAATACTTGTATGAGGGGGGCATCCAAATTTCGGATCTAATAAAGGCGATGATTCTGATAATATATTTGTATCTCCTTTTGAAATCTGATTTAAATTAAAATTCCCTAATTTCTGACAGCATTCTAGTCGAAATTTCTCTCTTTTACCCCATCTCTTGTAAACAAGAGCATTAAAAAATGCTTGAAGTGGATTTGTAACAGCCTGAAAATAAGATGTAAATTAAATTATATTACATTATTTTTAAAAAGTATACATACCATTATGTACCAAAGAATAATGATGGCTTTGATTGGTAATTGAAACCACAAAGTCCATAATAAAATCCCATTAATTAAATTTGGTAACCAACACACATAATATACAAAATTAGTCAATGCAAATTTAAGTTTAATTGCTTGTACCAATTTTCTTTCTCTTCCTGTTATTTGCGCTAGACTGCAAGTAACAGCAGTTTGAAGATCTCGGGTTGATCCAAAATATAAAAGAGGATTAACTATCATGACCACAGCTAATAGCACATAAGTAGCACAATAATTTGGCAAAATACGTAAAATAGCAGTGGATAATGATGTTAAATTATGACAACTGAAAAAAAAATTTTATAATATTCTAAAAACATAATGATCTATTTATAATCAAATTTAACTAACTTAGCATCTGGTACATATAAAATTGTTAAACCAAATGTAGTCAAAATTGCTGGACATATCCAAGCAAAGATATGGTAACAAATAGGATGTCCAGATCGATCTCCTAATAATAATTTCATGTCAATGGCATAACAAAGTGTCCAAATCCATGTTGCCATGTAAAAATACTGCGTCCATGCCTAAAAAAAACTTTCTATATGAATATAAAAAATATATAATGTGTGAATATAAAATGATTAAAACAATCTAAATTATTAATATAATGAATCATTTAATATAATTATTTTACCGATGAAAGTGCACAAAAAACAACACTTGAAGTATCATCTTCCATTGGCATTATAGATTTAAAATTTACCCATAATGCTGATCTAATAAATACACCTAAACAATATTTAGAATTGAATTAAAGAAAGTTATTTTTTTATTTTTAATCTATGTTAAAACATAGATATAATTACCTAATGATGCTAAGAGATCTGCAATTGCAAGCCATATGATGATTTCTCTTCCTCTACATGCAGAGAAATTTTGCCATCTATGAGGAAGATTAGATGTTTCTCTTGGCAATATCTATAAATAGAACTTCATCAATATTTTATCACATTTTATTAAAATTTTACTTACCTGATATACTGCACCTAAAATACCTATAGAAGAAGAAAGCATACATACAATATTATACACATCTGTATTAAATTCTTGCATTATTACGATTGCCATATCGGTTCTGTTGGAATGATGACAACAGAATGTTTGTATTGTTGGATCAGCCATGTTATATGTATTGAAATTAAATTCTTAAAAATCAACTAAATATATATAGTAAAGAAAAAATAATATTCGATAAGATATTACTTATATTTTACAACTAATTTTATACATTGAGTTTTTAAAATAAGAATTAAACAATCCACTTTTATTTAAAAGTTCTTTTTAAAATATTTTTATAAAGAATCATCAATGAAATTTTGTTCATTTTTATCTTAAAACGAAACCATACGAGGTTTCCGGCATATTTATTTGTACGCCATATCTAACTTTGTTTTAAAGAGAATTTGATCACAGATAAGATATAGAATTTTCTTATTTTTACACATTATATATTTTATTTAAAATTATATTTTTGACAAATAGAAAAATAAATTTATATATAAAAATAAAAAAAAAATATGTACATGACACGAAAATAAAATTATCTTTTTTTAACTTAAAATATAATATCATGTCTTTAAGAAATACTAAAATTTAAAAATATATAAAAATCAAATAGACTTTATCAAGATTTTTAATCAATACGCAAGAAGAAAATAAAGTAAATCAAATATCGAAATCATTTCTTGGGTGCATAAATCTTGTAAAGCAAGTGACAAGGAGAACGCACAAGATGGAAAAAGACAAAGATAAAGATATTGAAATGAGCACCATCTTTAGGATGTTGCAAATGAAACACATAAAGAAAGGATAAAAAACTTAAAAAAAAGAAAAAAAATAGAACTAGAATTGATAGTTAGTACCATCTCTTAAGTATTAAAAACATCTCTAAATATAAAATGACAGAATAGGAATTAATCGCTAGTGCCCTCTTTTGAATATCAAAAATATTTATTTAAATAATTATTTTTAAAAATATCCAAGAGATGGTATTAGCGATTAATTCCGATTCTGTGTATCCTTTTTCAATTATCTTCTTTCCTTGCTTTATGTATTTCATTTGTGACATACACTCTGAAGATGGCGCTGATTTTAATATTTTTATTCTATCTCTATCCTTTTTTCACTATTTTTTCTCTTTGTGTATACTTCGTTTTGGCGCATAATACGCACAAAATATAGGATGTCAATTATACATATATTCATCATTTTTCTTCCAAAATTACAACGTATTTTGGAGATTAAGACGGCGATTAAAATTATATATTTTAATATATAATATGAATGTTCTGACAAGAGGAATGACATGACTTGATGATAGCGCAACAATAGAATTTTAGCAAACAAAAACTTATTTCAGCAATAAATAATGATTTTTAAATATTTATGATAAAATTTTATATTTGGTTTTCAATTAGATTTATTAATCGAATATTAAACACAAAATCATATCTTTAATAAAATTATCTACTTATTTTATCATAAAAATATTACATTCAAGTGCTTTCTTCCTGTTTTTTGTCATGATTCTTCCACTTAAAAGATCTTGCTTCTGGATATTTCTCAGTTAAAAAACTGCAAATATCATCATATTCGGACCTTAATTTAATTATAACTTCATCTTGATTTCTACGGCGTTCTTGTTTACGCAAATAAACTAACCATGAAGGCAATTTCGTATAAAATGGTTTAAGAGATTTTTTTTTTAAAGGAATTCTTCCATTCATTACATATTGTTTGAAATTTAATATTTCATTTGGTAGAATTTCTGTAGAATCACGAACTACTGCAGGTGAAGCAAGAATTGTAGGAAAATAATTATTTTCCTTTCTCATTTCAACTAAATGCAATCCTTTTTCCTTTACCATTTGGTCGTATGTTTTCTAGAATTTACATAATATAAAATAATATTATGTTGCAGAATTTTTATGACATATAATTCATTTCAGGTCAAAAAATTTTAATTTTTGTCACTAATTATAAATTATTAACATACCTGTTGCAATAAACCAATAAAGAAAGCTTTTACAATATAAGCAACATTTTTAGATCCTTCAACTTTAGCATACAAATCTGTAATACCAAGTGCTTCACAACATGTTCTAATAACTCGATGACATTTGAGTCCATAACCTTTAGGCTTTTGTTCTACAAATATTTTTGTACGTCCAAATTGTGTAAAAAAATCATGGAGTACTAAAAAAAAATATATTTTATAATTATTTAAAGTTTTTAAATCAATAATATACATAATATATATAATATATAATATATATAATAAATATATAATAAATATATAATATATAATATATAATATATATAATAAAAAATTATCTACCTGTATGATCATTATATCTTTCGATATATATTAATCTTTGAGCTGCTTTATTCTTAGCTGCATTTATGGTTGATTTAAATTCATTTCCATTTAGCATTATAAAACCAGCTAAGCCTTTCTTATTTCCAGTAATAACAAGTACACGGCAACGTTTTGTACGACCCATGTTACTTGTCATAACGGAAAAATACTTGCTATATAAAATCCAAGATTCAAATCCTTCAAACACATCTGAAATGATACAAATGTAATGTCATATATTGTTATTAACATATATAAATATATATTAAATATATATAAATATATATATTAAATAATTTTTTATAACAAACCATCATTAACAGGATCAGGTGGTCCAATTTTTCTTCCACCTGGCAGACCTCCAGTCCATCCGTGTTGTAAAGGATGAATTTTGTTTCGTTTTGGTTGTAATGTATTTTTTGTTTCTTGTGCATTAAAATAACTTAATTTTTCGTTTTCTGTAAAAGGTCTTTGTTGTACCGTAACATCACCTTGTATAATAGTAGTATTTAATCCTGGAAATATCATAGGTATTTTTCCAAAGCCAATTTTTTGATTTTTGTTTAGATCTTTCATTTTTGCAACATTCCTTCCTCTTCCTCTTCTTTTGCCAGCATTACTGACACTTGTGACAGATTTCCATAATTCAGAAGCTCGTCCTAATGGGCAATATATCAAAGATTATTTAAGAATTTTCTTAAAATTCAATAAATACTTTTTCAAACAAAGAAAACAAAACTTACATACTTTTATTTAAAAAACTGGTATTTCTTATACTGTTTAATAATACAGTTTGTGATAACAATAAATTACCAGAGATAGCTGAAAATGATTTATACTTATAATTTATTTATTGATTATATAATAATATAAAAATTTAATCTAATTTAAATAAAATCAAAAATAAAGAAGAAACAAAGCTATATAAGAGAAAAAATTTTTTTAGGTTATACAAGCAAAACGTATAATCATGAATAATTTATACAGTTTTATGAAAAGTATATTTGGAAAATATTTCGTGGAAACTACCATTATTGGTTACATTGATATTTTTTATATAATTTGTAACTGTTTTACAAACACGAAACAATCCACTTGTCATCATTTTAACCAACCAAATGTACTTATAAAATATAGAAATTTTGAGCGTGATATTTTGTTCAAAAAGAAAACAACAGATGTCACCTAACGCTATAAATCGAAATAATATTTTTTTCATTTAGTAGCAGAAAAAGAATTTTATGATTAAAAAAAACGAATAGTTTTTTTTAAAAATATTATTTATTATTTCTATTTTAAATATTCACAATTAAAAAATTCGAATAATTATTTATATACAGTTTTTGATTTCTCGATCAATCAATCATTATAATAAATCAAAATTTTGAACTAAATATTAGAATTGCAAAAACGAGATACCCTTGCATTCAAAAATCCTAATATTCAATTCATTTAAATATTGAAAACTGATTATTGTTTTACGTTTCGCAAAACGACAAATAAAAACAAATAAACGTAATCGATCGAAAATGACAATAAGTGGAACACGCAGGTAGCGACACATAGCATGGTCGATATCGAACCAGTAGTAATCGTGACACGAATGGGTTACAGTTACGTACCACTGTTCGCGATATGGTTGGTCGGTAAAGTCGTGATAACTGGCCAAAGAAGAGTGAAATGGGTAGGGAGCGGCGAAATTTTTGCAAGGACAAAGCGAAACGTGAAACGCGAAGGAAAGGTGAAACAAAGATAGACGGGTAAATCGAGAAAGAGAAATAGAAAGGGAAGCGAGAAAGGTGGGCTGTCCCGAGGCCGGTGGCCATGAGACGCCGCTAGATTAGGTAGCCGAGGTGGTTTCTGGCAGGGAATCGGGGGATCACCGCGCGATAGGCGGACACGTAACGGAAGAGCCGAAGCTTTTCACCAACGGCGTGGCGGCGACCACCGCGGTGCAACCCCGAACAAGCGTTCAACCATTCGGAAGGTGATCCAATGGAATTGCGAGAGCGCGCCGATTGGCGGATCTCGTCCAATGAGAGGATGGTTAGGGTAGTCGGGTTTGGCTCGGAGGTCGGTTAGGTAGCCCCGCGAACCCCCCTAGAGGCCGGCGAGTGGGAGCCCTTCTCTCACACGCAAAAGGGGACATCTCATCACGACTCTTGGTAGCAGGCACTTCTCCGTAGTGGGCACTCCACTCATCGTGTCGTCGTACGGGTTCTCCGCGAGAGGCTGTGGGGCCCGAGCCCGGACGAACGAACAAACGAACGAACGAACGAACGAACGAACGAGCGAGCGAGCGAGCGAACGAACGAACGAACGAACGAACGAACGAACGAACGAACGAACGAACGAGCGCGACCGGCCGAGCCGCTGGTCGAGTGGGTCTAAGCGGCCGTGAGGACCTCTCCAGGAGTACCCGACAGTCCTCTTCATTCATTCATTCATTCATCCATCCATCCATCCATCCATCCATCCATCCATCTATCCAGCCAGCGAGCGAGCCAGCGAGCGAGCCAGCTAGCAAGCAAGCCAGCAAACCATCCATCCATAGACGCTCTCTCCTCTCCTACGGAGAGAGAGTGTATCCTCGACGAAGGTGGAGGCGAAACGCGTAGAGTGGTACATCTACCATCGTCTCTCTATCGGCAGAGTCCAAGGACTCGAAGACCCCCCGGGTGATTTCAGTCGGCCGCCGGCCGGCTCTGGCCGGCCACTACTTCTCGACCACGTGTGTGTCATCTTTCCGTTCGCCGAATCGTTTCGTATCGTTTCGCAACGAGTCGTGTCGTGTCGTGGCGTGGCTTCTCGGTGCCGTGACGTAATAACGGATCGTGTTGTGTCTACGTGTGTCTCAACCCCGGCCTCCTTCGTCCTACGAAAGACGAGCGGATCATCAGTCGTGTGCAACCGTGAAACCAGCCCTTCCTTCGAAGGAGGGGAGCTTCGTCCGGGGACACTGCTTTTTATTAAGGTAGACGACGGTTCGCGACCTTAATCTCCTCGTAGCCCGTTTTTCCAAAAATTTCAATTCGCGATTTTTCGACCGAGAGTCTTCGAGTTCGACAACCGATATTATCACCCATATTGTTCGACCTGTTGAATAGATAGAACGAGATCGCGAGGATGACGCGCAGGTATCGCCGCTGGACGCGGCCAACGACGCTCGAGTTCCGTGTGCACCGATGCGATGGACGCGTCTCGCAAACCGCATCCAATCTGTTGATCTGTTAGTGAAAACCGTCCGTGAGATGCGCGTTATCAAGTTACCTTGACCATGAAACGATGCAACGCCTTTCAGTGATCGGTGCGTCCGACAGGATTGTTCATCCAGGTGTACGATATCATTTATTCGACACTGATTAATGGAACGATTAAGTGTAACTGTGAATGAATTTAAAAACTGTGCTACGTGATGAGTCTTTGCCCAGTCTTTCCTCCATTAGACGATTACACTTGTTGAACCGTGAACAGCTCACAAGAAAAGAGCATCGAAATTTTTCCATCTTCGCCACTAAAAAAAAAGAAAGAAATAAAAAAGAGGCATGTGCAGTTAAAAAGAGAAAAAAAAACTAAAAGTACAATACATAGAGAATACGGTGTACATAAAGAAGAGAGGAAGAGAAAAAAAAAAAATCATAAGCTGAAGAAAACCAAAAAACTTGGAGGGTGAGATTTCGTCCGTTTCGAATCGATCGGAAAAAGAACTCGACGCGTGTGTCGGCGGTGTTTCCAGTCATGTCGGTATCCAGCGGCTAGCCCCGGCCTCAGGATTCCGCGAAGCGCGAGCTTCAAGTACCTCGAGGGCGCGGGCCTCGTCGAGATGAGCGGTGGCAGCGGCGGGAACAGCGCCGGCAACCAGGGGAACGGCAATGCCACCAGCTATCACCAGCATCAGCAGCAGCAACAGCAACAACAGCAGCAACAGCAGCAGCAGCAGCAGCAGCAACAGACACAGCTGGAGCAAGCTAGCTTGCTGACAGATCTGAACGGTATAGACCTGGCGATGAGCCTATCGCCTAAACAGCACTCGTCCCACGTACAAGCCGCTGGTGGCGCTCACACCACACCGTTTAGCGTCACTGACATTCTCTCACCCATCGATAACGAATCGTTCAGGAAGCTGGAGCAGGTGATCGGCGTCGGCGTGGTCACGCATTCTCAGGTCTCGCCTTACGGAAACGCGTGCGGCGCCCGTGTCGGCGGTAATACCGGTAGCTCGAGCGCGAGCAGCGGCAGTCCACCGCTCCACGGAGGCTCGACGCCCGGTGGCGGAACACCAGGACCGGTTTCCGGTCCGAACGACGCCGCCGGAGGAGGCAGCGCCGCTGCCGGCGCCGGGTCAGGCATGACCGCCATGGGCAATCCTTACGCGACCATGCAACTCACCTCCCAGTATCAGTACTGCGCCGCCGAATTGTCGTATCATCACGCGGGGCCAGCGGTTGCCGGAGGCGCGACCGCCACCGATCCCATGAGGTCCCATCATCCGTGGTACGCGCCCGCTCCGCCGGCCACTAACGATCCCCGCTTCGCCAGTGAGTATTTTTTCTCCTTCTCCTTTCCGTTTTTGTCTCTTCCTTCTTCTTCTTCGTCAAAATCAATTGCGATCTCGCCGCGTTTTCAATTGCATTGAGTTTTAATTTTGATCGTTTCGGATGGAACGTCCGAGTTTGCATATATCTATTATGACATTCGATTAGGCGGAATTTATCTAGGTGTTAAGTGGAGGAAAAAAAATTCATTTGTGTTGTGTTTTTCTTCTGGAATTTCGGATATGAAACGTGTCGAAACGTCGATCAAAAACCGCAACTTATTTCCGGTCAATTTAATAATTCTTTGTACGTATAATCTTTCTTAATCTTTTATAGTCTTTTTTAAAGAGCTTCATAATCTTTATAGCTTCTTTTACGATCAGTTTGGAAGTAGTTTGGATTTAGTTTGTTTTTATGGAGAATGTTAAGTGAAAATTAAATTGTCTGAAAGAAATTTTTTAAGTTCTTTTAAAAAATTTTAAAAAAGCAAAAAGAATTGTAGAAAGTATAAAAAGTAAACGTATCTCGTTTTTCAAGAAAAGAAAAACGGTGGCATATGGGTTGCACACGATCATCCTTTTCGCCATCGACGAGGCACGTCTGTCCCGCTTTTATTAGCCTCGTGTCTACTTTTGTTATTACTAGCTCGCACTTACGTCCATTTAGCCATCGATGAGGTATCGGATTCGTATTTCAAAGTACACAACAGCCTGTTCTTCCATCGCGTCGCTTCGTAACACACGGACTCATGAATTCTTCCGTCGCGTATTCTTCAATGTATCTACACGATTGTAAATTTGATTGAATACCGAAATTAAAAATTTGTTACATAGATAACAATATATAATAATTACTAGTGACCAAATAAACTTTTCGTCTTTAAATCTTTCTAAAAGTTGGATACCAAATTCGTTAGATGCTTAATAGAGATATCTAGAAGAATTTTTATAATAATAAAAATTGATCATTTTTATTACGACGATTATATATATTTGATGACTTGTGAAAAAAGTGTTCTTCTTGTTCCAAATTTATTCCCTCCTTCCACTCTTTCGATAACCTTTGAAAAATAAGTTTCAAAGACAGATTACTTGCACGCAGTTTGCCTAGATCATGTTTTAACTTTCCACTATTCTAAACATTCATTTACTGGATAAATCGAATCTGCATAGAACGACAGGCGCACTCGTAGATAGTCCTCGAGGCTTCTCGCGTTTCAGAGGCCGGTGAAGAAGATTGTCGGCTAACAAAGCTCGTGTCCTTCGGACTTGTGTCAACATACGCTCGTCTCCTTGGATTTCTGTCGGCCGCACGCGCCACTCTGCTAGCCGCTAGAGAACGTATCGATCCTTGGCCCCCCGAAACGCGTGGCTACCGGACACTACCGGAGATTTTAGTTAAACAAATAAGCTTGAACGACCCTCGTCGCGCGAGGGTATCTTAACTCAACGTGCAGAACGTTTTCAAATTCAATTTTTCCCAATTTTTATCCAGAGAATCTGTAAAGAAGAAGATTTAGAATGAGAATGGATTCGAAAAAATAACATAGAATAGGATTTATTTACGAATTACTTTTGAAATTTAATTCTTTGATATCGCGTTTGGTGATAGAATCTGCCATCAGACTTTGTTACTGATAATCAAGAAACAAAATAGGATAGAAAGTTTATTGTCCATTCTCAGAATACAAAAATACTGATAATAGACTGCTATTATAAATTTCTTCTAAGATTTTTTCCTTGTGATCAAGAATTGTTAAAACGTAAAGAAGCATGGACTTCCTCGCATCAACATTTTTATTTTACTCCTTGTCATTAAGCAAGTATGCAAGCTTTGTCCATCTTTGAATCATCTTTGAGATTAAATCTTGTTTATCCTCTGAACAAGTGAACACAAGTAAAGCATAATCAATATAATCAAATCCATTATCTTTAAAAATGCTGTTGTTTCAGATACATCCTATTCGTTTTAAATTTGTTATTGATTTATTTAAACTTGTTAACAATGGAGAATAAGATTTTTGTTTGTCTATCATCTGTCCATGATACCGCATAATTATCCAGTCGATTGATGCGTAGAAAACCGGTCGTTCACGATTCTTTCTAATATGAAATTCGATTTTTAGTATCTACTCCAGGTATAAAACGTCAATTTGCTTAATGATATTCTCACGGAGTGAGTTACGGATCTAACTCCATTCGTTCGCCAGAAGTTTCATTGAAACGTTGATCCAGTCATTCTTCGTCGAGTTTCTATTGTCCTGGCTCTGCCTCGACCTCTCACTGATGATAGTCTCGCAACTTTATCGAGATATATTGTTTCGTACATTACTAGAAACTTAACAATGTCCCATTGTGATGTTTTCAGTTTAATATCTCTCATTTTGAAGAATCTGCTATTGATAATACTCGCAATAATTTTCACCATTTTCTATCCACTCTTTTGAATTTCTAATTTCGAAATCTTAAATCGAGAAAGTTTTACACTCTCGCCTCGTCCAAATCTACGAAATTTTCTCAAGTCTCGGCACATAAACCTGAAAAAAAGAAATTTAGATACAACTTGCACTAAACTAAGCAACATGTTATAATACATGTAACAACTTCCTCGTGTTTTATTAATTATCTCCAAAAATTCCATTTTCCTGAATTTCGATTTTTCCAGAAGAAAGTGGGCGCTAAACAAATTCGTTTTGATATGTCTCAAGTGGTATTTCTTTCTCTTCACTGTCCGACAGGATGAGAATACGTTCTCACAGACATAATAATAATTCGGGACTTCATCGTCGGACCTCCCGTGCTCGATGACGTAGCACTTTGCCGGGATAAATCGCTGCTTTTGTCCCGATCGGACGTGTCCGTTCTTGACAGCCCTTCGCCAACTGACAAGGGATGGACTGCTCGTTGGGTTTCAGTAGCTCGAATTCAGAGGCACGACTCTCTCTCTCTCTCTCTCTCTCTCTCTCTCTCTCTCTCTCTCTCTCTCTCTCCCCTCCTCCCCTTGCTTCTCTCGCGGGCACGCCTCGCGTGTTTCTCCTCTCCTCTTCGCGATCCTCCGCAAATTCCAACCGGATAAATTATCTCTCGGACCGTCCCTCGAGTACATCGAGTATAGACGTAGGAAAGTTGAACGTTCCCCGGTAATTGAACACGCAAGAATGCGCATCGCTATGCCTCTATGGCGGTAGGAGATACGTGTCGAGAAAGTCGTAAGCTGTATGCTGGAAATATTTGGAGAAAGATAAGTGGAAGAAGAGTTTTTTCTTCCAATAGGAAAGTAAAAGTTGGAGAGATATTTTGATTTCTCTTTGAAGAGAGGAAAAGAGAATAGAGTGTTATATATCAGGCCCAAGAATTATGATGAGTTGATATATATATATATATATAATTATTTGTAAATATGTAACGTAGCAAATTTTATTGCCGATTGATATTTCTTCTGAATTATTGTGTTGTAGTCTCGCGGCTAATGGGAGCCGCGGCGGCTGGTGCCGGGACCAACATGGCCGGCTGCTCGGTGGGCCAGTCAATGGGCGACGTGACTAAGTCGTCGGGCATGGGAGTGGGCGTCGGCGTCGGCGTCGGTGTTGGCATGGGCGTCGGCGCGATGCAATTTCCCCACCTTCCGCAGAGGCGAAAGCGTCGCGTTCTGTTCACTCAGCAGCAGGTTCACGAGCTCGAGAGGCGGTTCAAGCAGCAGAAATACCTGAGCGCGCCTGAACGGGAACACCTAGCCGCTCTGATTCACCTTACGCCCACTCAGGTACGTGTCAAATGATTCATCCTCTTGATTAATCTCCTTGTTGTTGATACCCTTGCAGATCCCCCCGGATATTTATTTATCTCGTTACTGAATTTTCGTATGGGCATACTCACCGATTTGTTGAAGAGAATTTCTTGTAGAAATTGTTTTTTCATTATTTCTTGAATTAAAAGGTTAGGCAGAGATGATTTCTAAAGAAAGGACGTTGAAAGTGAATCCTGAATCCTCTTCTCTCTCACAATTAAAAATGGTATATCATGTTTGATCTAAAAAAAAAAAAGAAAAAAGAAAATTCAAATTCTCGTTCTTAAATATCCTAAATATTAAATAAATCGTCATTTTAACACGGCTAATTGGAACGGCAAACGACGCCGTTCTCTCGATCTCTCGATCAACTCGGTCCAACTATTTTTGCTACAGAATACGATGCTTGAAATCGTGCGCGCACGCTTACATCCTCTGCACACGTACACGATGAGGATTAATTTCTGAGAGGAGATTAATTGCAGGGAGCAGGTGGTGGGTGTACGCGTGGGTGTATCTACGTCTCTCGGCCAATCGGATCGATCGACCTCAGGGGCGTTGGTTGCGTCGGAGTTGTTAGCCGGAAATGCCGAGGCGACTGCCGACGAATAGACGTTCGATTACCGAATCAACTTTTAAATGCTTGAAAAATCTTCCATTTTAATATCCAACTGCTAGATCGAACTGTTACTTGATCTCAAAGTTAAAAATACTGAATATATATATAGTGTTATATATATGCTTGAAAAATCTTCGATATTAATATCCAACTTTAGTTAGATCGAACTGTTAGTTGATCTCAGGTTAAAAATGCTAAATATGTATATATATTAATATCCAACTGTTAGATCGAACTGTTAGTTGATCTCAAAGTTAAAAATACTGAATATATATATAGTGTTATATATATGCTTGAAAAATCTTCGATATTAATATCCAACTTTAGTTNTATATATATATATATATATATATATATTAATATCCAACTGTTAGATCGAATTGTTAGTTGATCTCAAGTTAAAAATGCTAAATATATATATATTAATATCCAACTGTTAGATCGAATTGTTAGTCGATCTTAGGTTAAAAATGCTGAATATATATATATGCTTGAAAAATCTTCAATATTAATATTGAATTATTATATATTAATTATTATATAATATTGAATTAATTAATATTAATATTGAAATAATCCAACTGTTAGATCGAACTGTTAGTTAATCTCTTAGGTTAAAAATGTTGAATATATATATATGCTTGAAAAATCTTCCATATTAATATCCAACTGCTAAATCGAACTGTTACTTGATCTCAAAGTTAAAAATACTGAATATATATATAGTGTTATATATATGCTTGAAAAATCTTCGATATTAATATCCACCTTTAGTTAGATCGAACTATTAGTCGATCTTAGGTTAAAAATGCTGAATATATATATATATATATATATATATATCCAACTTTAGTTAGATCGAACTATTAGTCGATCTTAGGTTAAAAATGCTGAATATATATACATATGCTTGAAAAATCTTCGATATTAATATCCAATTGTTAGATCGAACTGTTAGTTGATCTCAGGTTAAAAATGCTGAATATGTATATATATATGCTTGAAAAATTTTCGATATTAATATCCAACTGTTAGATCGAAGTGTTAGTTGATGTCAGGTTAAAAATGCTGAATATATATACAGTGTCATTTTCTTTCTTTCTTCTAATAGTATAATTGCCATTTTGTTTTGCCAGGTATACGAAATATCGTGTTTCATTGGTTATTAATTTTGAGGAAAGCGGATATTGGGTTCAGATTTTTTGATTGACGTTGAAACGTGTTAAAGTTGTACCGTTTAACACGTTCTCGCAACTCTAGTGGTGAAAGTGTTAAGCAAATCGTAGAGGACGATGGCAATGCGTCGAAAATAGTCCTCAAAGAGGTGTGTTTGTTCAAAGCAGGAGAGATGGAATTCGAGCAGGTAGAATCGTCAGTCGAAGAGTGCGTTCCGGCTGGACGACATGTAAATATTGTTTTTGGAACCCGAAATTTTTCCCTTGTTGCCGGCTCTCTATCGGCCATTATTAATAATACGACGTAGCCGTATTTCTTGAAATTCTGTGGAGATAAATTGCTTTAAATTAAAAAATTTATAAATCCTTATACGTTGATAGAATTTATTATTTTAAAATATTTCGTATTATCTATTCCTTCTATTCTAATGCTTCGTACACACGTTAAGTTGTTTTAGACAATTCGAGAGAGAATCGTTTTGGCGGTGATCATTTAAAGCGGTCTGGTCAGAATCAAATTTTAACGAGCAATCTTCATTGGGCAGACAGGTCTGCTCGGCACGATGTGGCAGTCTGGCAACAATAAATAATTGTTGCGCAGCTCATTGGTTGCATCCTGGTCGCTCGTCCCCTCGTTTAGTTTGTCGTTTCGTCTACCGCGCGTCTCTCGGCTCACAAACCGCTCTCTCCATCCATCATACGCGCTCAATTCGATCTACAATTCATAAAGATCATACGACAAACCAATTTATCATTCGTAATTGTTAATATAACATATCTTCGACAACATACCTTTCTTCCTTTTTCTCAAAATATTCTTATCATCATCACTTCTTTCGCATCTCGATTTCCTCTTCAATAATCCTCCAATTCTCCAATCGCTCAGCCAACTTTCTCGATTTCCAAGACGCTGATTAAGAAAAAAGAAAAATTGGTTCGAAAAATTCGGTGGAAAAAGCGTAGAAAGGCGATCTACAATTCGATCTACAATTCATAAAGATCATACAACAAATAAATTTATCATTCGTAAATTTAATTTATCATTAACATACTTCGTTAACATACCTTCGATAAAAGTTAACAAAAGTTGGTCAAATATGAAAAATATCATTCCATTCCAACTACAATTCTTAGAAATTCCCTTCTCTTCATCCCTTTCTTCCTTTTCCTCAAAGTAATCTTATCATCATCGTTACCTTATTATCATCATCATTTCTTTCTCGATTTCCTCTTCAATAACGCCCCCTCCAATTCTCCAATCGATCAGCCAAGACGCTGATTAAAGAAAACCCCGTTGGTTCGAACAAGAATTCGAAACGAACGGTGGAAAAAGCGACAGAAAGGCGACACCACCTAAAATCCAAAACCTTGTGTGTTAAACGGCGAAGGCGGCGAGCTCGAGCTCCGGTTCTCCCTAAACCGGAAGTCGTCGGGATCTCCCTCCACCCTCCCCCTCCCCTCTTACAGTCCGTCACTATATAAGTCTATGCGGAATGGAGCGCGGAAGTCCGCAAAGAGGGCTGATTGCAATCAGCCGCGGATTTTCCCGTGGTTTCGCCAGGGGCGAGGCTCGGTGTTGCGCGCTCGCGCGCGCACAAGTTTCGATAACGAGTTTCAGAGTCGATGGTACTCGGATCTCGCCCGAGCCGTGAATGCCGGCCATGAAGGCCAGCCTCGGAAACGGGACGCGGAAAGAGATATTTGAAGGAGAGATGGCGAAAGATAGATGGATGGATAGAGAGAAAGAGAAAGATGAAATGCGAAGTTGATCGTTTTATATACATATAGATACACACACACATATATATATATATATATATATATATATATATATACGTATGCACACGCATATATGTATATATATATATATGCAGCGGACTCTTGAACTTCTGGGGACAAATAGAGACCAAACGAGCTGCCGGTATATGCATGTGGTATATATATATATGTATGGTGTATGTGTGTATGTGTGCGACCCGCCACCCTGCGGTACCATCCACTTACCGGCCACTCGAAGTCTACGTACGAAGTCGTGCTCTGTAGGTAGCCCACGATGGCTGCACGGGGAGACTAACGAATCATTATGCGAGAGCTGTGTGAATCTTACGTGCCCTCGCGCGGCCACGAAAGCGATATCGCGCGAGGAAAGGTCGGAGGAAGTGGAGCATGGTCGCGTTGCACGAGCGTGGTGGTAAGAAGCATTTTTGCACTGGGCAAAAGATTCCTTTGAATATTATTGGTAATTGCCTATTGTTCCTTCTCGTTCGACTTCTTTTTCTCCTTTTCTCTTCCTCCCTTTGACGAAATGCTCGACGATAATTTTTCGAGAGAAGAAGAATTACGCAGGATCTTTCGTATATCGCTTTTTTTTTTTTTTTGAAGAATCACTCAAACTCGGCTTACGTCCCACTGAAACAAAATTAATAACTCTTTGCACTCCTGTTCGCTCGGTCGAATCTGAAGCAACTTCAGATTCAGATGGCGTTCGGTGCGTTCGGTGGTCTCATAAGATAATTACTCATAAGATAAGGAAGCGATATTCTTAAAAAATCAAACGTAAATAAATATTGTCGTTCAATTACTGCAACAATCCCAGTGGTGACCGAGAGTCACTGTTGGAGAGCAAAGGGTTAACAATATTTTTAATAATTACTTGCTTCTTTTATCAAACGAACAATTTCGTATCAAAATTTCGTGAATTACATCGAGGAGGAAGTTTCACATTACGAGTTTTATTTGTGAAATCCTTTTACCTGCTTCTTTTGGAATCAAACGAACAATTTCGTATCAAAATTTCGTGAATTACATCGAGGAGGAAGTTTCATATCACGAGTTTTATTTGTGAAATCCTTTTTTTCGAGTATACGGATGTTTTGTTAACCGAGAAGCACGAGGAAGAGAAATATAAAAATCCGCGACGGAATGTTGAAAAATGTTGGAAAAAAAGGCTGGAAAGTTCGATCAACTTGAAAATGAATAAATCCATCTTTCGCGAGGCAAGATAATTTTAAAAGCCAAACTCGAACGGCTTTTCAAAGGCAGCGAGGATCCGCGAAAACATTACGGGGTTACGATCGAGGTAATCGAGTTAAATGAGAAAGACAGACGGAGATTTTTCATCGCGAGAAAAGGCTATTGCGGATTCGACGATCCTCGAGGAAAATTCTTTGGGACGTGATCGAGAATCGATACTGAATTAACGAGTCGAACGACGTAACGAACGAACGGGGGAAGGAGATATATATATATATATATATATATATATATATATATACCGATCCGCGCTCTCCAAGATACTCGAGCCTCGAGTTCGACGCGAGCACACTTTCGAGAGCTTGCAAAGGATCGAGAGATGCCGAAAAAAAAAAGAAGAAAAAAAGAAAAAAAGAAGGAGGAGGAGGAGGAGGAGGAGGAAGTAAGGAGAGAAAGGAGAGAAAAAAGAATTTTCCGCTTGTCGTTTGCCCGATCGACGGGCCAAAGTGGCGCATCGACCGTTTCCGGGAGAACGTCACGCAAAATCGACCCCGTTTCGAGTAACGAGACGAGCACTCGATCGAAGCACCGATTTCTTTCTGCTCGTTCGGCTCGATGATGGATCCCTACGGGAATCCTCTTCGATCATTCTCTTCTTGTTGCTTTCCATTGTTTTCTTTCCACATTTTCGTTTCCTTCAAGCAGATTTCAATCGAAGGATAAAATAATAACGATTTTCTCGATTTTTCGACATTTTTCCCTACGAAAAAAACGTTTCGTCAATGTCAATCGTTTAATTTAGAATTTCACAAGCCAACACAATATATAACTTTATCTTGGTATTATCTTGGTATAACTTATCTTGGTATTATTGGTACCACGACATCTTTTTGGGATCACGATTTATCCAAGTATAATGATGATCGAAAAATGTTGAACGCTAAATCCAATGGAAATCCAATGAGAAGAGGCACAAAGAGGTAATGAGGTTGCAGCAAGTGCGTGGCAAGGGATCTGGAGGAAATCCTGTCGATCATTTTGTAGAGATAGCATCACGTCGAACCATCACGTGTGTTTGCACGACATTGAACTCGCGCAGTCCTCTTCAGCGCTCCTCCTCTCAAGGCTGCTGTATAAAGTCGAAGAGGGTAGATTCGGTGGTAGGCAAACCCATTATTACGATTATCTCCGGTGGTTGAATTGCGAGGCTCCACGGTTGTCGCGGTTCGCCGTTCTCGAATCTCTCCCCCTCTTCCTTCTACCCTCGCCTTTCTTTCTTGTCTCGGATGATGTTTATTACTAGGAGGAGAAGAGATCTTCTTTGTTTAAAAAATCTCGACGCAACATCCGGGCGTTTCGTTGTTATTTAAAATTGGAGAATGAATCGAATTAAATTCAATTTTTTGAAATTAAATCTAAATCGTGTCGATCGACTTCTGTATCGCATGATAAGGGATTTAAATAAGGGCTAAGGATAATATGTACCTTATACGCGTGAGCCATCCGTAAACAGTATTAAAGGATTCCTCGATGGACGGGCAAATTTATAGCGAGCTTTAACTTGATGCCCGGATCTACCCTTTGAACGTGCATATACAACCATCTAATATACCTTTCTGGTCCGATAATACACAACGGAAGGGTTGTTGGAAGATGGAACAATATTTGCAAAACTGCTTTTCCTTTCGAATTTCTTACTTTTTTCTAACGAACGGTAAATATAATTTTTCAAAAATGATCAAAATTTCGAAAGGAAGGAAAAAAAAAAATATTTCTATTTAAATTTTTATATTCATTTTATAAATTTAACTTATTAAATTTGTTTCCAATATACTTACTATTTTTTTCTTTCAAATAAATCTTCCTGAATTGGATTCTTTTATTTTATAAAGTTTTCTTCTTATCAACATGATGATGATTTATCTAAAATAAAAAATTATAATAAGATAAGTTTCAGAACATTTATCAGCCAAAATTTCAATATATTTGCAAAGTGTCTCACTCTGGTCGATAGATTTCGAGTTTTTGGAAATCGTTGGAAAGCGAAGTAGAAGGAGTCAGTGGACGATCTGGCTGGCGTTAACAATAAACGTCAATCGTGATTGTTTGACGGGAAACAATGGAAGGCGGGCGGCTTGGTTGTTTCGTCTACCCGATTCCCGAGGCCCGCGAATTCCTCACTTCGGTGATTTTTCATTTAATCCGCGATCTCGCCTGAACTTCAGGGTTTCTATTAATTATTTAACTTTTGATCAGGCTTGCCCCGCGTTTTTGCACTTTAATTAATGTCTCCCTTTTCCGCCATGCTCACCAACCGCACGGCGCAGGTCGTCTAAATTCCCCTTGATATAGGTACTTTTTTTCTTTTTCTTTTTTTTTTCCTCTCTCTCTCTCTCTTTCCGTTACGTTTTTCTCTTTCCGTTCTTTCTCTCCTTTTTCTCTCTTTTTTTTTTTTTTTTTAATTCCTTCTAATTAACTTCTCTCTCTTGCACCGGTCGGTCTTTTGCGTTTTAACGAGCTTTAAACTCGTTGTAACTCACCGGGCATAATTTGCGGAGACCCGTTGCGCGCGGCCTCTCGCGATTAAATTGTTGCGATCAATTTCGTACTCCGAATTGCTCGTTTAATTCGTCCACGTAGCGACCGATTAATTATGCATCCCGATTGATCGTCGGTTTTCTCTCGTTCCGTTCCTTGGCCCCCTCTGTCTTCTTGATTCTCCTTGATTATTGGATATTGCGAATAGTTTTTAAAAATCGAGACGTTCGAGACGAGAAACGTCATTGAATGTGACGTTCATCAAAAATCCACGTCATCTCAATTGTTNCGATTGATCGTCGGTTTTCTCTCGTTCCGTTCCTTGGCCCCCTCTGTCTTCTTGATTCTCCTTGATTATTGGATATTGCGAATAGTTTTTAAAAATCGAGACGTTCGATCTCAAAAATCCACGTCATCTCAATTGTTGAATCGTTATTATCGTTATCTATTATCTCGAGTGATATATTTCCTACAAAAAAAAAAAAACATCTGTTAATTTATTCTGATAATTTATTTTTAAAAATCAATTTTAAAAAGCCAAAAGACGATACCATTGTTTTGGAAATTTTCCAAGAGAGATCGACACCGTTCGATCGGTATCTCTCGTTCGAATTCGATACCGATCGAAATTTTGAGCTTAAAAAAGGGACTAAAATCCAGAACGTAACTGAGAAGAAGTGAGACAACCGACTCGGAGGACAGAGAGAGAGAGAGAGAGAGAGAGAGAGAGAGGAGGCGGACCAGAGGGAGTGTAATTTGCCTCTAATGCGGCACTCGACGAAGCAGCTGGCTCTCCTCTTCTCCATTCGCCGGTCGGCCGCAACCGGTAACAGTAGCGATAATAATAACAATACCGGCAACAATGCCAGGAGTGGCCAACCATTGTAACAATGGGGAGACTGCACTTGGAGTAACAATGCGAGCGCAAAATGGAGGGACGCATCTGTGTGTCCCGTGCCAAAGAGACAGGGGATGATGCGACGATAGGGAAAGAGAGAGAGAGAGAGAGAGAGAGAGAGAGAGAGAGAGAGAGAGAGGGGCAGCCATGTCCCAAAGACGGGAAACGGATCGTCGACGCGACGAAACGCTCGTGGAAAAGTGTCACCCATGAAATTTTTCTCGCCAGGAACATTTTCGATGGCCACGAATATGCAGGCTAAGGTCGCTGTAACAACAATATCGCATTCTCCTTTAACAAGAGAAGAACCGATCGAAATGCTCCATCAAAAATTATTCGACGTTAGTAAGTTACGATCTATACGTGACGATGTTAAATTCTTCTATATACGTACATTTACACTTTAATAAATACGATGATGCGCTTCAGCGACGTGGATAATCGATTTGGAGGTGAACATTTCTCATTTAAATTATTATTGTCATAGATGTTCTGCTTCGTTTTGTGTATTCTTCGTCGTGGTCAAATGTGAATTTGAGGTTATCTCGGAAGATTCGCGCGGGCACGCGCGCGTTTCGCGCGTGAAATTCCTTTGGTGTCGAAATGCGTGCGGTTAATTGGACGTCGTGGAACGCGTGCGCGTATCTCTCGAGTGCACTCACAGCTCCCTCGCATAATAACGCACGCATGAATATGTCGTCGGCTTTTGCGGCCGCCCCCGCGTCATACCGCATCACCGCCACGCACACAGGCAGTATGTGGCCGGCGTAATTGCATTCCTCTCTTTTTCCTCGTCTTTCCGTGAAATCTACAGGTCACTGCAAAAGTAGTCGATCGAAGACGATCTTCAAGCTGCATCGACAACTCGAGAAAATGAAATTAAATATCCAAGTTATTCGATATATATTGAAACATGATAAAAGGAGGAAATATGATGTTAACGTTAATAAGTGACCTTGAATAATTGATCCAATTGATTTTCGATGAAGAATAATTGAATTAACTAAAGATTGAAGATCCAATGAAGAGAGCGTATTGGTTGACATCGAAATTCGACGTTCGACGAGATTGAAAATGATAATGGATTGATAAATTCTTTGATAGATTCTTTGAACTTTTTATATATATATATATACTTAGAGGAACACCGTGTTCCATCTCAAAAGTGTCTCTGAAAAAGTTTCAAACTCGAGGGAAATTGCATTGTAAGGTATTAACGAAGATATTAATGAATCAGAGGTTACCTATATGGCTACCGTGTATTTCTACTTACCTACGTTCCATTTTCATGCTATAATGAAACTTCGTATAAATGGTGCATTGATTGCAACGGAAACGATTCAGCGAGCTCCTTTAAGCAGCCTCTTTGGCTGTTTGAAAATAATCGGCAACAATTGTTCTCCCAACACGGATCTATACGATACAACTACCGTCTCATGAGTTTTTCAACGTGTTTGCATCAATTATCGCGACGAAGAAGCAGATTTACGAGTGTATTGTAAATACACTCGAACGTGCCGGTCGCGTAATACGCCACCAATTTCTTTTTATGCTACGCCCTGTAGAACGCGCGGACCCGTTCTTTTGTAATCCCACTGCAATTTCGGGACGCGAGGGTGCATACATTTTGAACCGCAAACATTCGCGTCCCCGGCTATTGGATCATCCCTGCCGTGAAACGACGAAGAAATTAGAGGGTGGAAAAGTGCGATCAAGATCAAATCATTCCCGCATTTTCTTCAAAACTTTTGCTTTCAATCGTTTTACAACATAAAGAGTGTGCGGCACGCATTGAACGGAAAACTTGTTGAATTTTAATCTTACTCTTGCACTTTGTTGAAATTCCTGATTCCGATCGATTGCCCCTACAATTTTTGAAATAAATATAAATTCGTCCTTCTTGTAATTATTCTTGTATATTTTTAAAATATTGAAGATTTGAAAGTGATATTATTCACTCTATACCTCTTTTATTGTTGAAAAGGAAGAACGTATGATTAGTTGTTCACACAGAAAGCGAATTAAATGGGAGGCTCGTTAAAGAGAAACTGGAAAGTCATTTCTATTTGCTGGGCCGAAGACCCCAGGTTTTCAGACATCCCGACTGGTAATCGGTAAGTCATCCCCGGCCGACGGTATTGAGTTAAAACAACAAAAGGGAGGCGGGAATCGTGTTTGCCCACGGGCCACCACTCAGAAGGGTCAACACGGGACAATTAACAGCCCTAATCATAATTTGACGTTGCTTGATCCTGGTATTCGCAAGCTCATCGTTGCGGTTCCTTGCACTTTGCGATGGAAACACGTCTCTGACTTAAAATCAAGCTTTGCAAATCCCTTTTTCCTGCGATTTTTGCTTGCCGCCAACTCCTTCTGCAAATAATTATAATTGTTAACCTAGTAGAGGATTCCATTGGGAAAGCTTATCCGAGATTCTAAAATAATTCCACTTTTTATATTTCATCACATCACTTGATAAAAAAGAGAATGGATAAAAAAATATTTTCTTCTTTAATTTTTTTCAACACCTTTCCAACACAATTTTCTTTCCTTCAATAACGAAAATAAAAAATCAAAAGACGAATAATTTTTACAAATTTTTCAATTCAACTTTAAAAGGAAGGAAAGAAAATACCAAGATCATTTCCAACAACAATAGATCAGAAGAAAATCACCCATGTAGCCCGAGGCAAACGGATGCGTTCAGAAACGGTTCAGAACACCTCGAGTGGCAATTCTCGTCAATTACACGAGTCTTTCTTTCGAGCAACATCGGAACAATCCGTGAACTATCCTGCAGCCCGCGGCTACATGGGGGTTTCCATTGGATAATCCGTCGAATGTTGGTGTCGAGTGAAATTGCCCGAGGAAACAGTTGGCGGGCCTACGAAGGGTGGTAACGCCCAATACTCCGTTGCTTACGATGGTGGTGGTGATTTTGCGTGAACCCTCAATGTACGCGACGTAATGACGTTACGCTAACTTGATCAATCGTCCACTTTAACCGCATACTCCCTGCTCGAACGGATGTACGATCTCGGGCCTCTGTCGAGCATAAGCCAAACAGGTACTCGATGTTCCTCCCAAATGTCGCGTGTCCTCCGCTTTGATGAACTGCTCTCTGAATTTATCGCTATTCGATACACTAATTAATGTCAAAGTAAGAGATAGATGGCATGTGCATAGGCGGAGCCGGTGTGTCCAGGTGGATAATCGTTGATTAAAGATCAATAAATATTCTCAATGCAATGTTTAAATATAATAAGAAATAAAGTTGTGATTAATAGATCCGATCTTCACTTCTACGATGAATGAAAGGAAGAAAAATTCATCGGAGAAAATTCGTATCTTAACTTTGTTAATTTTGAGGTTAAGTGATGTGTAATCTGGAAATAGAAAAAAATTTATCAATAACTAATTCTAGAAAATTCTAGAAGTCGATATCAGATTAATCTTAAATCAGCCGTGAAAAAACTTATTTCCTTCAATTAGTTCAAAGAAACTAGGTAGATTTTTACAATGTATATAGAAAGAAAGAAAAAAAAAACGTAGGATATTCGCAGATTCGCTCGAATGGTTACGAGAAACGTTTCATTTACCTGGCTGAACGAGAGTTAACCACGAGTTAATCGGAAGTTAAAGCTAAGCTCCCCTTTTCTTGGTGTTGAGCAAACCTTGGCCGGACCCCTACGGGCCCTGCTGCCTTTTTGCACCGTTCTATCCATCGAAGATAAACAAACTGTTTCTCATTTCTTTCTAATATTTCGTATCTAATCATCTGATAGTCCATTTTTTTTTTACAAGTATTTTTTACAAGAAATATTTTAACAGGATTGAAAATATGTAAAATGTAGATACTAAGTTTTTGAATATTCTCAAAAAATAAAAATTACGTACAAGGAAATATCAATCAGTTATTTATATTTCCATTTCTATGGTAAAGATGGTAAAGTTATACGCTTTTATCGTCAAGAATCGGTATTTGTCACGAATTTCTTTCTTCCATGGATTGCGAATATATATACTAGTTATATCCCTATCTCGTTCAACTTTCTCTGTTTACACACGGCACCGTTGTGGGAGCGACGGACAAACGGACTGACGGACAGACCATTCCCTTGAAATAACAATTCTCTCTGTCAGTTCATATCCCGCCTTCATTTCGTCGAATCTTTTGCCATTCCTGCCTTCAAATTTTCGATCTGGATACAATTCATATATATATATATATATTCAATAAAATATATATATATTCAATAAAATTTACTTGAATATCATATCTTTTGATTCTTTTCGTAGATTCTTTTTTTCTTTTTGAAATCTCTTATTTAGTTATTTTTAATATTAATTATTAAACATCTTAAATTTTCTGAAACTTTTGTAAATTTTTTATGCGGTTAGAAACTAAAGATGAAAAAGAAATTCCAAACAACAAACGCGAGAACAGCAACGAGGTATATACATTCATATTTCAATTGCATCGTCCAGCTCGCGAGGGCAAGAAGGCTCAGGACAAAAAGGAATGGGTGACACGTGAAAGTAGAGAATGCAAGAACGCGTTGAGGCAAGCAAGGCTGTTTGTAGACCTCTCGAAGTCGCCGCACACCCGAAACTCCACCGGCTTCAACGAGTGGATTATCGGTGGAAAAGGAATTAACGAACGGGAGCGGCGAGAGAGTACTTCCCTCGTCTAGTACCTCTTCGTGGCTTTTAGATAAGGTCTCTCCGCCCTACGCATCAGTCGCACCACAAAACATACGCGGAAAGTCGCGCGAAAGGACTCGCCAGATACAAAGCGCTTTTCTTCGCAACCTTTGCTCCTTTTCTTTCTTCCTCTTGTTTTTAAGCACCTTCCATGATTATGAGCGATTTATATGTGCGATACTTGATCCTGAAAATGAGCTGAATTAAAATGAATGAATTTAAAATATATAAAATTTCATATTACATACATACGATATATTGATGAAAATTATTTCAATAAAAAAAAAAATAATATCCAGATTTCTTGGAAATATAATGGTATAATTTTCATTCCCATCTTCCGACTGTAGTATTGGCTATTAATAATATAAATTAGAATCGAATACATAATTAATTTTAATTAGAAAACAATCGAATGAAATAAAACAAGGTTTTGTAGGAACATAAGAAACCACTTAACGTTACGGAATTAATAAGATGTATAATTACATTGGTAGTCAATACTCACAATATTTGATTCTTTTCCATAACACTTATTTCAAGGACCAATGACAAATTAAAACATGAATCATTGTATATCAGCAAATAGATACAAGTATTCCTAGAAATGTATTGGGTAATCACTTCATAAAACGGCAATTGGAAAATTGTGTTCTCCATAGATCGGTATTCCTGGCGCACACGTGAGGCGGCGGACTGCCTCGAAGGGGAACAAGAATTTTCGAGGGTGGCCGATCCCGCTAATATTCAAAGAATTAGACAGACGGTGGCAGGCTCTTGAGACACGGTCTACTGCACGGAGCCCCTTAAAGTGCTTTCGTTGCATTCTACGGTGCGCATAACTTCGACAATGGGGGGTTACACGGGGCTACACAGGGGGATTGCAGCGGGTTACAGGCACTCGAGTAGGAGGTTACAGGCAAAGCAACATATAGGTCGGATTCGCCTTTGATTCATGCGATAAAAATCAGGCTTAGGCGTACCTTTCACACATGCCTCTAATTTGCCCCTTTGTCCCCATTTTTAAAATTGTTCAATCTACTGTTTTCCTTGCCTCCATGAATTCCGAATTTTATTCACTCGTTCCAATTTGCACCATTATAAATGTACCTTTAACAGAAAGATTACAAAATAATATACTGATTTTCAGTAATATTTAATTTATAATATAGTAATTTGTTTGATATAATTTACCAATCTGTCAATACATTTAATTCTTAACTGATGTTTCAAGAAATAACTTACTCGGTGATCTTGATCCTTTATCCACAAAGATCTACTAAATACTTAATGATCTGTTAAATTAGTTCATTCAATTTTTCTCAAAGTATAGCTTTCAATGTATAAAATTACCTATTAATTAACATTTTCATGAAACAAAATATTTATTCTATTAATATAAGCATCTATCAAATCAAAAAAAAATATTCAATTTAAAATTTTTAGATTTTTAAAACATATGGTTGTAATACTTCAATAATGTTCTAATGTACTGTTTAACACTGACGGCGTTATCTTAGCAAGATCGTGTTAAGGATTAAATCGGCCGACAGAAACGGAGAGCATTGTTTTCGCGACTCAACGACAATACCATGATGATCAGGACGCGCCCCTGTGAACGCAGCATAATGCACAATACGGATTATAACGCGCCGCTGTCATAAGCAGATGCCGATTTCGATCCCGTCCGCACGGCCGGCTTCCCTAATCGCGTTCAATTGCCGTAAAAGCGGTTTCGAGCGTAGCACGATTGCTCCTGGGTCGGAACTTCATAAAACTGCGGTGTTTTTTCCTTTTGACATCGTACACAGAAGGAATCCCATCGGTGAAACTTCTTGATGATCCAATTGCGGGAAATCTATTTTAGGATCCATTTGATAATTCTGAAATTGAAGATTTAAGTGGGATTAAAGTTCATGGAGTTTTTAAGAGAAAAAATATTTTATTTTTTATTTTAATCAAATAACTAGAGAAATTTTTTTTTCTATTCTTCATTTTAAATATATACAATATAGTTTGTTAAATAAATAAGAATAAGAATTATTAATATAAAATTTATTAATAAAGAATCAATAGCAAAGTGCAACGAAGTTATTCTTTAAAATATCTAGCAAAGTGAACAAGACGTTAAATCTCTTTTGAAGGAATAACAAACTTATAATAACTGTGGATTAAAGATTTAAAGGGGACTACGAATAGTTTTGTTACTTAAAACGTACACACATGATAAAAGACTTGGTCCCTTTGAAAAAATATTTCAGTTTCTACCTGACGACAATTCACGCACCAAAAATATGCTCCCGCTTTTAATGCTAGGGAAGGAAAAAAAGTTAGAAAAAGTTTAAATTTATAATAATAATTATATTAATAATAATTCGATCCAAATTCTCTTTCCTCTTAAATTGTTTATAAATTTGAAAAAAATTAAAAAAAAATATTTATTAGCTTATTATTGTAGTTCATAAATCATTCTATCAGAAACAATATATTGCTTATCTTTCTTTTTGTAATTCCTATTATAATATGATAATTTCATTCTAATAGGAAAAATTATTTTTTCACATTACAGGTAAAAATATGGTTTCAAAATCACCGATACAAGTGCAAGAGGCAAGCGAAGGAGAAGGCGATGGCCGAACAGAATGCTCAAAATCAGGTAATTACCTGTTAAAAAAAAGAAACATAAAAAATCTAAATATATTTGAAGAAATCAAAAAATATAATATCAAAGCAAAATATAGCAACATACATACTAAAAGTATAGAAAGTCAGAGAAAGAGAGGAGGCAAGGATTAAATTAAATTCTGTCGTTCGACTGTCTCTCGTGTGATGATAATACGCGTCCTCGATAGATCGGATTTCCCGAGGGATTTCGAAACGGCGAGACACACGACAAAATATCGAGCGTTTCAAAATGAAATGCTTTTAAATGAAAAATATTCCGGACGCGGCGCGGATCCTCGCATCCACATCGTATTTCGTTTCGAGTGGTCCACTCAACCAGCTCGAAGCGATTCTGCATTCATTTCGTTATTCCAGTCGAAATTTTTGCAGGGATACCGATCTCCATGAAACGTAAAATTGTCAGTGTTAAACATGTAATTACCACGATGTTTTTGCGACTAACTGTTGCCGGATCATTTTTATTTTTATCTCCTATTTTTTGTTTTCTTCTCTTCATCATTTTTCCTATATATCTTGTTTTATAATGTTTTTCACTTTTTCACGAACGACAAAATTCGTATTCGACAAAAGTCTCGACAAGCTCACGATTCATTGATTTCAGTAGTACCTGTTTTGGAAAAAAAAATCAGAAAATTAAAATGTTCAATATTTATATAATAATTATGTAATATTTGTGTTTATATTAACTTTATTACTTGATGAAATTATATACATATATATGTGTGTGAAAATTGTTAAACGTGAAATTTTAATTCCAATTTTTTTAAATATGGCGTCGAGAACAAGAATTTCGAAAGCGTACGAATATTATTTCGTATCTATAGAAACCCGTCAAACAAGCTCTTTTCTTTCTTTTTCTCTTCCCTTTTTTTTTTTATCAACTTTAATAATGACACACCAGATTGCCGAGATATCGTAATTGCAAGTTCGAAACGTGCCCTGTCTCGATCTTGCTGTACGCACTGACGAATACGAATCGCTCTTCCATCCAAGTTCCCTTTCCTTCTAAAGAATAACATTCAAAAGAGATGTCAGAAGACGGCGATCGTACCGATACACACAGATTCGTCCCGGTGAATACATTACAGGCCGTTACGAGTATGCGAGATCACGGATGTCCTGGCATGCATTAGCAGCAAATCGTTCGATTCGAGTTAGCGGGAATCGGTATGTCGTGTCGTTTTAGCGGCGCTGAAAATCATTTTCGTGTCAACATGCCGACGATTATTTGCTCTCTGTCAGTTTCTTACGCTTCAAAATGGATTTCTTGCACGACTATGAAACGTGCAACACGCTTCTCGGAAATGTTTTCAAATCGTTTCTATCTAGCTACTTCGTTATCGCATCTTCTTTTTTCTTTTCTCTCTATACCGCTATGTTTTTTACGAGTTGAAAATATTTTTGCAAAGAATACGTTCAACGTGAGCGACACTTCACGTGGAATGGCGTTTCGAGGTAAGCGGATTTTCATAGCGTGTTTTTCGGCCAGCATCGACTTCACCATTTCATCGAATTTCGATGGAAACAAGCACATACGTCGCACGATTTTCGCATAAAACCACTTTCCAGGTGACGAGGATCAAAGTTATTCTCATGTTTTGATCCATTGTGATATTCAGTTTAAATAACAAACACTTGTTTTACATGGAATTAATTAAATTTATTTTCACTATTTAGTATCTCATATTTAATCTTCGTATAATTCTTGATCTTGCACGATTTCATCTCTAAAATTACCTTACAATTTTCTTTTGACAGTTATCACGATTTTAAACGTATAATTGTATTGATTTCAATTTTTAAACATATAACAAGTAGTTATTTAGATCGCGATCGATTTTGTTTCTAAATAGAGTCGACATTGTCGCCGCCAAGCGGCAGCTTGTAAACACCCATAGAACATTAATGGTGTTGAAAGTTATCCGGTGTCCCGATCTGTGAACCGTCCTTTCCCCTCAATTCGTCCACGCCAGAACGAGCAGCCGCCCCATAATTTACTCGTTAGTTTTTCCTAATCCCTATAGATTCTACTTTTATTCATTTCTTTTTCTTCTTTTATAACTAGTAACTTACTATTTCTTTCTCTTTTGCTCCATTATCATAGTTTCAATTTCAATTCAATGACTTGTTTACCGTTCCTTTCTATTTCCCGCGCGGTATTTTCATTGTATTATCTTGATCTGTTCGGTGATACGTATAATTATGTGGCCAGGATCACGTGCATAGATGGTAACATGCATCGGGCGTAACAATATCATTAACGTTTTATGTAACAAGTACATTGTATAAATAGCTTTCTTAATATGGAAATCGGATCTTTCGTATAAAAAGAATTTCGGTAACTTTTTATTTTTGTTGCTTTCGGAACACAATCTTCCCCAAATAATTATTTACAAGATATAGTAAAATTTATCTGACATTGTGAAAAGTTGGTATTAAAAACGTAAGAATCTGGAATTTTTAAATTATACTCGGAATAATTTATGAATTTTTATTAAAATGTGACGATATCGTTAATAACTAATAGAATTAATCGTTTTTATATTTAAAACGGTATGCGACGTGAAGGTAGCTACGTCGTCGACGACGACGACGGGTTGGTAGGCAGAGCTCCAATTTTTTTTCCCTCTTTTTTCCCTTTCTTTCGTTTTATTCCATTTCCTCCCCTCGCGGCGGTAAAAAAATTTCAAGTGGCAGCGCGAGCGAGCGAGCATGAGAAAAGGAAAGAGAAAGAAAAAGACGGGCAGGGAGAGCGGGTGAGAAGAAGAAAGAGAGAACGACAAGAGAGGGGAAGAGAGGTATCCTGCAGGGGAGCGCGGAAACGGGTGCTCGAGGACCGGTCGCCATCTTGCCATGAGTACAGTCATGCACAACACCTGGACGCGAATCGAGGTTACCAATACTACTACTATTGATATCGATTAACCCTCCCCTCGAGACGCGAGCCGTCGATCTTTCGACCCGCGGATTGTAACTTCGAGTTGCAATCGAGATTAATCGAATGCCTACGACATCTTTATGTCCAGAATGTAGAAATAGAAAATCGTTCGCAGTCGTTTTATGATAGAATATTGTTCCATTTAAATAACCGGTGAGAAAAACTCAAAATTAAATTTACAGCAAATATTAAGTTGTAATAAGATCTATTTGAAAATAATAAATTATTATTATCATTAATTCTCAGTAACAATTTTAAGGAATAAAAAATTTAAATTATTCTTTTCTTGAAAAAATAAGAGTGCAATGAAAACTTCGTGGCCTGGTTTTAGCATTTTTCTGGCAGAGAGAAGGCGCGAAAGTTGTTTGGCGAGTATCGAGAGACCGTCTAATGTAATTACACTCGTGGTAAAACATCGGTTATTAGATTTAAAAACCACTTCCTCGTTTACAAAACCCATTGAATTCCATTCGTCGTGGAAACGAGAGGTCCCGGCAGAAATCTTTTAATATCTCTTCTTGTGGTTCTTTGTTCGACCGAGGTTTCTGTAAAGAACGAGACATAGACGACCGCCGGGCTGGACTTGGTAGTGGTGTAGGTGGGATAGGAGGAGGAGCGAAAAAGGGGAAAAGCTGTGGCACTGGTAGAGCCCAGCTTTTAGTTAATTATATCAGTTCCGACGATGACGAGTGTTTTTCCACGAGAGATGCATTCACGTGGAAGTCAGTGGCGCGCACAAGCGGCACATTTAGATATTCGATGCGGCTGTATACATGGAATGAACATCGGCCGCGACCACGTAGATGTTTCAAGTACAATTTATTTTGCAAATATCCCTGCCCTCGTTTCTCGTCTCCTCGCGATATATTAAAGGAATTAAATATTCCGGTAAAGGGTATCTTTTTTAAAAAAAGCAATCGTCTATAAACAATATTCTTTGCTAGCTGTTCGTCAATTTCTTTCTTCAACTTCTTCATCCTCGCTTCTTACCTATATGGGAAAAAGTATTAGTTTCAATCAATTTTTTACAATACTGATTAAATCGCCGAATAACGATTGATATTAACACGAAAAATAAATAAAAGGGGGTATAAAATTGAACACTATTTCACTCGCTTAAAGATAGAAATATAAAATAGAATCTCGGTCGAGTCCTTAACCTAAAAAGCAACCGGTGACAACGATCGCTTCCGTAGAAGGAAATATGTATACTCTGCTAAAAAGGGGACGATGTTCCTCGAAGGGGGAAAGGGAAATCGACGCATAATATGGTTCCCGAGAATTCAATCGCGGCCGCGCGATCACGGCAACATTGAGGCTCATTATGCATGGCGCAGTGGTCGCCGCTCATAAACACGTACTACTCCGTTCCTAAGCACGGCCATTTTCGCCGGAAATCGCTTAACGCGTGTTGAAGTGGCTAAAGTGGCGTGACGCGTGACGCGCGCGCCGACCGTCATGCGTTTAGCGTAATCGTCACTTTGTCAGCGTGAAGTGCACGGCATGCCTGCACTTATGTTCGCGGCCAGTAACGTGCACGTAAGTTCATGTTGGCCACTCGAATCGAATCGTTGTTACATACTCCACCCCCATTGTTTCCTTTCATACGTAAACCTCCGGACGCCCAATCATCATATAATTAGAATTTATTTTTTAAAATAAATTTTTCTGGGTGAATCCGTTTAAATCTAAACGAAACTAATAATGGAAAAAACGTGTAGCCCACGGATGTGAGTAAATATATATAGAAGCTCTCGTTCGAAATATATTTTATTAGAATTTTAATCATTTATTCTCTTCTTATTCTTGAACTTCCGACGCGTTCATCCGAGGATCGTATCTTCCACTCGATATTAAGCAATCTTTTTTTAAAAAAAAATAATTCCTACTCGATATTTACTTTCCACTTGAAATACAGTCTTTATGTATATACGGTCTTCTCAAGATACATCTAACACTAAGCTACGTAATCAACGAACCAGCATTTTTAGATGATCCAAAAGATTTCCATTTTCGCAATTTTCCATCCGATTTTTAAAAGAACGATCCGCATGAGTCCGTGAGTCGAAATAGGCGTTATTTCCGAGCGGCCGCGATCATATTATTAAAGCGTCGCTGACGTGGAGATCGAAGAGGAATGTCGTGTACTGAATGTTGATACAGCTGAGTGGTCGTCCCGGCAGGTACTCGGCCGGCTTGCTTCGGCTTCTGTTTGGCATGCCGTGGGGTCCCGCTCGTCGTATTCAATCCCCCCGGATAGAAACGCAGGGAGACGAGGGACAGCAGTTCCCGATGTTGACGCGGCTCGGCAGAGCCCCGGCTGGAACCCGGCTGTGGTCCACGGTAGCTGGTACTGTTTATTCGTAATGAGAGAGAGAGAGTCTCCGGCTGCTAGAGTACGAGTACGCTCGAATGCTGATCACGAAGTATCGCACGGGTTAAGTACCTGTGCCTACCGAGCCCACGTGTTTGCTTGGAACACAGAAGCCGAGCCACGACGTCGTCTTCTCCTCTGGTTCGTCGTACACAGCCTGTGTGCACCTACGTGTGGATCGAGTGTACACACCGGCGGATCGGATAGGCTAGGCTGTCGTTTCTCTCTTCGATGAACCGTGTTCAAGAGATTCGAGGCGAAATTTAATCCCTTCTTCATTTCTCGACCTTAGCTATTTTCTACCGTCGCTCGAGTGAATTCTAAAAAAAAAAAAAAAAAATACTTAATCATTTTTTCATATCAATCATATCGTTCCTTCATTTCACGAAATATATATCACATTTGAACGTATCTGCGTTTCTAACGCTAGGGACGACACCATTCTCTGTTGCAGAGCGCCAGTTCGCCGCGACGGGTGGCCGTGCCGGTGCTGGTGAAAGACGGGAAACCGTGCGGAAGCGGCGGCGGAAACGAGGGCAGTCGTGGCGGGCCGAGCGCGGCCTTGGCGAGTCCAGCCCCTCACATGACCGCGGCGTCGAGCCCTCACGGCTCCCATCACGCGGCCTCTTCGGTACCTCATCATTCGGTGGTCGGTGTGAACCACGTGATAACGTCCAGCCAGAGTCTTCAGCATTGCTCGTACTCGAGGACTGGTGCCCAACAGAGCATGCAACAGCAACAACAACCGCAATGCGGCGCGTACCTACCTTTCCAAGGTCGGGCCTGGTAGTACATGCCATCCGCGGCGGGGGCCAACCCCTCCGTCGCAGGTCCAGCTGCTTGGTACCCTTTGGAAGACAGCCCCTAGAAAAAGTCCTGTGTCGCGTATTCCGTTTTCTGTGAATCGTTCCCAGAACAGCTTACCTGGATGGCTGGATCGTTGGAATTGAACGACGAGACTGATCTAGAGGATCTACTACTGTCCTTCCTCAGTGACGAATATTCATCGCAGATACTGGACAGAGACTTGGTGAAATCGTCTGCGCCGGCCAGAGGGTGCGGATATGTTTAATTATTGTCCGACAGAGATGAAGTGATTCGAAGAGAGACATTGAAGGGAAGAGTATTCTGCGTGGACCGCAGGACGGTTACTTGGAGACAGTGTTCACAGCGTGAAAATCTTTCTCTTGTACAGCTTCAAGGTGCGAATCACTTTGACTATTATTAAATATTTGGATCGATGAAAGTCGTGATGGATATACGAAAAAGTTTGGAAATATGAATAATTTTCTGCGATACAAAGTACTTACATCAATTTTTGTCATTAACTTTGACAAATTATTATTGTAGAAATTCAATTCTGTTTCCTTGTCAATCCGAAGATCTGTTTTACGAGAACAGTAAAATCTTTCTAAATTGCAAACATTTAAATTTCGAGGAATATTTAATGTGATTCTATCTTGGAAGAGAAATAAAATTTGACACATGAACAAAAACGCGTACATTAGAAGAACGTTATTATATACGTACAATTAATACTTGTTTATAACGATAACGAATTCCGCTGAAAAAATATCGGATTACGTAACTATTTATCCAATCATCTATTTTTCATCAGCGGTTAATCTTATTGCAAAAAACAAAGACTCAAAGTAATCAGAATTTCAATTTGATGTTAACGATGTTAACAAGTACTTTCTAATTTAATTTAAAATGTTGCTTCGAAGAAAGCTCGTTAATTCGTATAAAAGAAATTCATATTACGATTCATATTAATTCGTATAAAAGAATAATTTCAACCAAGTACAGTTCGAATATTAATTAAATTTCAATTTAACAAGACTAACATTATTGTATCACGATTATTTTCCAAATTAAGAATAACGATTCGGTCTTCAATTGAGGTTAGAAAACGATATATATGACTAATTTTATACAATAATAACAAATTTACATCCAACGAAACCAGGCATCGATGCAACGAAATGTTGAAACGGATTGCAGGAATAATCTGGCTAGTGCACTCGAAACGTGTCGAACTGAGAGAAACCGTACACCGATCGCGGGCATTGCGTGTGTCATCGGAGACGTACTTTCGCGACATTGTTGTACTGCAACAACGTGTAACATCAAAAAGGACTCGGATTTCCACTGAAATAGAAATTCTACGTGCGGAGCGGTCACGAATGGTAGAAGACAAACTTTGAAATTTTCAAATTATTCTAGTTATTTTATTCCAATGGACCAAAGAGAAAATAATAATAAAAAAAATTTGATTTAACGACTTTTGTAAAAAATAGGATCCATAAAAGGAAATATTTTAAATAAAAATTTAAAAAGAGGAAAAAGAGATATTTAGAGAATTTAGATAGTTTTATCTTAGCCACGGATTCGTTACTTCGACGCACGATATAATCTGAGCAAAAAAAAAACTAACAAATCATAGTTAATTGTCAGATAAAACGGGCCTGTATCAAAACGATGCTCCTAGAATTGTTGATATATCGAGCCATTTTTTGGTTAAGTCAAGCATCAACAATGATTGTAATACTAATTTCAGAATACATTGGTTATCAATAATTCTAGAAAACGAGTAAAAAAATAATCCATTACAACAGGAATACAAGATGAAACCAACAAGGAACGAAATTCAAATTCTATATATTCTTTACTTTAGCAATTATTGTTCTATTTTGAAATTCATTTATAAATTTATCCGTGCCCTTTAATTTTTCAATCAGATGTTTCTTAAAAATTTAATTTTACCGTATTTAATAAGCGAATACGACGAAAAAAAACTGTCTGAAAGTTTGTTCCTTTCAGGTTCCGTTCATATCTTGAAGAACATTTTAAAAAAACGTCACTTCAACAGATATCCTAATTACAGAACAAGAAACAATCCGTACTTAAAAAAAAAAAAAAAAAGAAAAAAAGAAAAAAAAAACGACGCTTATGAATCTAACTACAAGCCACGACAACTCGTTACTCTTACAATCCTCACGCGTAAATACATCAACCCGCAATTTTTTTCTCAAATGTAAACCACCATTTCCACCAGATTCTATGATGAAGCGGTTGAAAGAAGCAGAATCTGTTGAAAAGAATCAGCGGGGGGGGGGGGAGGGGAGGAAAGATGGACCGATCGGGCTGCCATTCGAAGATAAACCTGAATTATGTAGTGAAATAGCATTCTCTTTAACTTTCACGATTCCGAGCGGCAGATTCGAAAGGATGAAAGAGAATAACTCATGGCTTAACACACATTAGATTTCGAAACAGTCGAAACGGATTAATCGACCGGCAAACGCGTGGTTTGTTCAATTGAACGACTCGGATCCAACGTTTCCTTTCTTTCCCGTTGGAAACGGTGAAACCGTGTCGCGATCATATTTCAGGCGGACACGTCGAGCCGGGGACACGCGTGTACATAGTTAGAGATGTATATTACGGAATATTTCTCGCATCCGTCGCGAAATTGTGACGCGCGCGGTTCGCTCGCGTAGAAGAGAATCGATTTTCCACGGTCGACAACCACGACTACGAAGAGGACGAAGATGAAAAACAAAACGTGCCGGATATGAAAAGGAGAGAGAGAGAGAGAGAGAGAGAGAGAGAGAGAGAGAGAGAGAGAGAGAGAG
>NW_025222928.1:5594459-5624135 GCF_014066325.1 Apis laboriosa | reverse complement strand
TGGGTGTGTGTTGAGTGAAAAGATGGCGTGCGCGTCGTGATAACGAGGTCACAGGTGTGAATTCGATGGTGTAAATATAATATGTGGTATGCCGATGTTTAGGCGCACACGCGACGAAGATAGCGGAAGAAAGAAGTATGAAATAAAGTGGTGGAAACCGGCCCCGAAGTTGAAAAGCGGTGAATTTCAACGACGGTTCCCGTGAAGGATTTCGCGTTCTACTGTAAACGATTTAGCGAACTCGAGCATTATCGACATTAATATAACACATACACACGAAAAGACAAATACGTACACGTACACACCGATTCATACGTACACAGGTACACACAAAAGCGTAAAAAAAATATAACAATTGACGAATAGCGAGTAGCGTGTGACGGTGAAAAAAAAAAAAAAAAAATTAGAGATTATTACAAAGTTTTGTAAATAACGACAGAGATATTAATAAAATGATACTTATTCAAAGGAAAACTTAAACTTGCTGTACGTACGTAGTGCATCGAAACATATATATTTATCCTATCCTATTTTTCCTACCTTTCTCTCTCTCTCTCTCTCTTTCTCTTTCTTTTTTTGTATTTTTTCCTCTCTTTTCTTCTTCAACCCTCGAGATTCGACAAAGGATTGAACACATCCGAATGGGACGCGAATTGATACGACTCTAAAAGCGCTGATCAGCAAGATTCAGCAAGTCATCAGAACAATTGCAATTGTTTTCTCTGTATTAAGTACACACATGCGCTCTATTTTTTAAAGAATTCTTTGTACGAAAATAAAAATTTATATCTATAAGAAAAAAAATATAAAATTTCCAGAAATTTTGCAAGATATTTCACAGAGAGAATATCGATTATCATTTTTAAGAAATCTATATTATTATCACCATCAACACATCATAACATTTCATCATGGATTATAATTTAATTTATATATATAAAAAGATATAATCCTCTTCAACACTGATCTTGACAAAAGCTCAACTAATTACCTTCCCTTCCTATCAGAGAAACCAATAATCGAGCTTAACAATCAACCTTTACTCTTCCTGTCCAACAAAGAGAAAATACTAAGAATGTTTCATTACATCTCTGACGATTTTTGATCATTGCCCGTTTCTCATGGCGTGGAACGAATCAGCTTCGCGACTAGCAACCATGGAAACACCCTAGCGCGAGCCCAGTGCCGCCGCGTGTTCCTGGCCTCGTAACGTCCTAACCCCCTTAGAATGCGACGGTGTAGCTACGATTATTAAGGTAAGCCGATCTCTTCGATAGGTGAAGGTTAATGCCCGGCGTACAGGTAAAGAGAGAGGAAGCAACCATCAGCAGGAGTCGGCCGGTTGTTATTGGATATTTGCCGAGGGTTTGCAGCGCCGGGACTTAACCCCACGGGGGTAGGATTCCGGCGATTTATCAAGAGCACCGTGACTAATTGCTCCTGGAAGAGAGGCTACAGGTACACACGGCATAGCGTGTAGTATACACGTGCGCGCGCGCAATTTACCGGGTCAAAAGGGAAAAGGTTGCTCGACAGAAAACTGTTTCCGACTTCTGCTGCGGAAGTGAGATTAATGAAAGCCGAGGGGAAAGCCGGCCGTATTCTTCATTCTCTTCTTTCCTTTCCTGCTCCAACATTTTCGTCATGATATTATGAAATTTCACGAATTAACGCCACCATTGACGATCATCCTTCAACAATTTTGCATTTCTTTTCCGAATGCTAAATCTTATGCAGTTTATAGTTTCTTCATCTTCTTACAAGTCTAAAGTAGAAAAGAAAGAAAGAATACGTATAAGTTGTATTAATCGTGTGAAAATCGTGTGTCGAATATATTTATTAAAATGGTCGATCATCATCTTCAAACACTTACTAGAATTATATAAATTTATTAAATACGATGTATTGCTTCGATAAATTTTATTATCTGAAAAAAAAATGAATAGGTCAATTTGAAAAAGGAAGCTAGTTTCACATCAAAATCAAAAATTTCGCTTTATGCGAATCCAAATCGCGTATAATCGCATCACATCAAAGTAGAAAAATGGGAAAATGGTCACACACGTTTCGCGCTCAATGTTGTCATCGTGCGCGTGTGCCTTTGTGTGTGTGTGTGTGTGTGTGTGTGTGTGTGTGTGTGTGTGTGTGTGTGTGTGTGTGTGTATATATATGTGTGTACGTGCGTATACCGTATGACATATGAGAGGTCCTGACAGTGACAGGCCTCTGCTTCTGGTGGTCACTCTTATACACTGGTATCCCATATCGCACCCCACACATACCTCTCTTTCTCTCGCTTCACCCGCCATTATCATATTTATTAACTGCCGCTCGACGCTTATATCTACACCTATTCGCTGCCATTCCTATATAATATAATCTGTGCCAGTGACAGCAGCACGTGGCTTCAGCCTCCATCCGCTTTCCCTCACCCCGTTAACCCTTGTCCACTAAAACCTTCAGTTGCTATCTTTCTCGTTATTATTGCTCCCTTTTCTCCCTTCTTTCAACACTAACCGCCTTTATTAGCTGGACCACGAATTTATTACTGTTTTTGATACGATTAATAAATCTTTCGAACATTTTGTTTTGTTTCCGATTATCTATTATTATATTAAATGAAAAATGTTATTAGGAATAGATATAGTGTTCGAATGATGTGATCTACAAATGTTATATTATATGTAGTAAGAAATAAAAATTAAAATTATTAAATTTATATTAACAGAATATATCATAAAATAGATACCTAGGGGATATTTTCACTCATAGTGAAATTTGTTTGAAATTTTTAGAATCGATATTTAAATTTCTATATTTAATGCTATTTCTCTGGAAATGGCACACGTAAGCTTCGTTTACGCGAATCCTTCGGTCGATTGTAAATTCATGAAGGAGAAGGAAGTCGAATGCCCCACGTTGAAACCTCGTTCATGAATACTGGGCCAACGAAAACATGGGGTTGTTTCGATCTAAGACGCGAATGCGAGGCAAGGGTGTCCTTAGCCTTGATGCTAATGTCGTCTTCCTCCCTTGTTGATAGCTGCGAAATTCTAATGCATTACAAAGGGTTGTCGAGCAAGTTCTTGGCATTCGTCATTCATAGGTTCCAATAGAAGAATTCTCTTAAAGGAATCCTCGCTAAAATACAATAGATTTTCAAACATACATTCTTTGAAATTCAATATTTCAAATATTTTATTAATACTTGTTTCTAAACGATGAAAACTTAAAAAATAAAATTTTATGAAATTTTAAGACGATACTTAAACGTGAAAAATATTAATAAGATTCAGATAATTCAAGTCAAAACTAAAATCTTGACTAAATGTAAGGCATTCAAGTTTCTCCAATGATGGACGATGGATAGAAAAACTTCTCCATTTTTTCGCGTCCCATCCAATTCTGGGTAGATATCAGTCAATCAGTCGTTTCTGCAGCGTTTCCCTGAGCACGTTATTGAATTGGAAATTTCCGGCCGGAGGACAAAGAGTCGATTTCATTTGAAATCATGCCGCGAATCTCATAGACTTCCATTCAAACAGGTAGAAATGCAGATTGCCGGCGACACAAAGCATTCCAGTCGGGATAACCGAACTGGATAACAGGTCCAGATATTGCTACTTGACTCCCTCGCCCTGCAGGTAATTGCTACGCCAGAATGCCTTTGCCATCCGTACCGTCACGGAATTTGCGATATTCCCTCGTTCACCGTACGTAAGATATATCTATATGTGCAATCAATCGCGCCACCTGAAATGGATATTTCGTCGATCCATTATTAAATCCCAATTTTGGTCAAAAATATCCAAGATTTGATAGATATTCTTACTATATATATCGAGATTCATGTTATATCATGATTGTGAAACGTTGATATTATATGTTGAAAATTATCGAAATTTATTTCAGTTATTTCTATATTTCATTCTTTCTTTATTATCTAGAAAGAAAGAATGAAATATTCATTCATGTTTTTGCAAATGTATTTTCGTGAAATTTCTGTTTTAATAATCTTTGATACTATTTTCAAATTCTAATAATTCAGTATATAAATTTGATCAAAACTTGTCACATTTCATACGTATTTTTCTCATTGATGAGAATATTAGAGAACTAATTACCAATTATGAAAATATTATATCCAGAAAGGACAGAAGAAATGATATAATGAAAAAAAAAGAATGAAAAAAGTTACATTTAATACGTCGCAATTTCAAGTCTTGGTAACTTAACGAAAAATTAAGGTTAGAAAACACCGAACAATGATTGAAAAATATCGTTGACGCTTGATGCACTCACAAGATTTGTTCTTCGTATAAGTTCGTCAAATAAGGAAGCGCACTCTGTTAAAAGAAAAGACAGAGAATATAAGAAAAAAAAAAATTGTAACGCGGTTTCTCAACAACGAAGCGTTCAATGTCGCATAAGAAATCGTTTAGCCGGCGATCGGCCGAAGAAAACTCGGCAAAGTCTACTGTCTGTGACCCGTGTCCGAACTTGCGACGTCACGATGTTACTCACACGAGAAATCAGCGACTTACATGTATATACATAGCGGATATGCGTGTGCGTTCCTGCCGAGAGCAAAAATCGCTCGTTGGAAACGGTGGGGAAACGACTCCGCCCCTAGTCGATCCTACCGACTCTGTGAACACGCCCCGTGGATACGCCCCTGAAATCCTGAAGTGAAGCTGGTTACGTGGGCGAGCTTGACCTCTAGAAGTAAATCGCTCGAAGACGATAGAAAATGTTTCTCCGTGACAGCCAGCTTTCTACCTACTGACCGAGACTTTCTTCGCGCTCTTTTCTCTCTCGATCCTTTATATCAATCGGAAAAAGCCGGCGAAAATTGATTATCGCAATCAATTGAATATCTCGTTATTATATTGCTTTAACGTTAAAATTACTTATTAATATCAAGAAATTAAAACGATCAATAAATTATTGAAAATATCAATAGATAGAAAGATTAATGTTACTTACATCGATTGGTTGATTGGTATTTGTTATTCGCTGTATCTATACTATTAATTGTACGAATATTAATTTCACCGGTACAATATTCGTTAAATCTCAATATACAAGCCACAAAATTTATTTGGTCCGTTATTAATTTTCGATTCTCGTCTATAGGAAACAAGACTCACGAATTCATATTCCCGGACACACTTAACCGACGCCCGAAAAAACAGTTGCTACGACAAAAGCTTGACGCGGCGTGTATAACGAGCACTTAAGCACTCGACAACAACGGTCGAACTCGAAAATGTCATAAGATGGCATTGTACTGGGAGGCCACTCATCGGCCCGTTGGCGTGTACACGATAGTATATTGTTTATCGAGCAGAAGGTAGCACACAGGGTGCACAGGCAACGCTTTTGTAAAAATTAAGCCCGCGCACTTTTAATACCCGACAGAAACGCATATGCCTATCGGCTATTCGCTGAATTCTCAAGAGGTTATGTTCGAACGACGAAGGAAAATCGCGAGATCAGAGGTTCCCACACACGGCGAGGCCACCAGGGGCGAACGTGCTCAGTTTTACTCGACGTTTTAGACCCACGACAGGGTGACGACATACCGGTGGCATTTGTCGCTTTCTCCATACGAACGTATCGTTATTTCCGCGAGACTGGACAATCGAAGTCAAGGAATCGACATGACGCAAGCAGGGGGCCCATTTCGCATGGGGGGTCAACCACGAAATCGAAGCGTTACGCAGGTGAAGTTCTTGTCGGTAACTGGTATGGGACATTATCGACAGGCGGGTGCCCCGCGCGGGAAACCTCACGGGGGGTCGCATCTCGTCACCTTTCTTCTTTTTGCTATCCGATTGCTCATTCGATTACTGAATCTCTGAATCTTACCGTTGTCCTTATTTTGATCATCGGATGTTCGTAATGATAAAATATATAATCAATTTTTTCGTAATATAAGATATTTGAACTTTCCTTTAAATAATAGGTTAAATTATTAATAATAGGTTAAATTATCTTAATAATTATTTTGTTTATAGATTAAATGATTTTTTATAATATTATTGTTGATTTGGCACAGAGATCAAGCATAAAATTTAAAAATAATATGATGTTTTTATTAACCAAGTAAAAAATTACAATCCCGTTTAGTCACGAAGGACGTACGCGGGTACAGAGCTAAAAGCACGTCTAGGGATCCGGGTTTCGAGGGAGGGTAGCGATCGAGCACTTGAGCACGAGCTGAGAAGAAATGCGGGGAGAACAATAGGCTAGAGGTAACCAGGAGCTGGTGCTGCGTCATCCCTGGTGTCTGAGTTTGTCTTCACCGACGCGGTAACGAGGTACACGTCAAGCAAAGAGCTCATCTTTCCGCGACCTGTCACGAAAACCGACCACCCACAATTTTTTCCAAGCACGATCGCATTATCTCACAGAATTTTCGTTGTCAATGAGTTCTAAGATAATCTGCATCACACAGCTAGTTAATTAAAAATAAATCACGTCATAGATCGAATATATTTAACTCTATACGAACACTTCACTTATGGTGTCTTTCCATGCACGTGATTGGTAAGAAAAATTGCTAGTTTCCTACATAAAATCAGAGATGGCACTTTGACACGTGTTCGAAAGAGGCACGTGTGGTGTAAAATATAGTGAATTGATATGTTGATCTCGTGATCTCTAATTTTTTTGGTGCATGGTTAACTTCCATTTTTTCGTTTCTATAGCCTGCATAAAAATTTATTCGCAGCTGCTTGATCTTTCCGCGTCGTTTCGCACCGCGCAAACGACCGTAGACACTCGGCCAATACATACTTATCAAATGCAGGCGGCATAGTCAGTACAAAACGATATGTACGAATGAGAAAAGGACAATACGGCAAATCACGCAAGACCAAGCGAGATAAGAGAGAAGAACGAAATGGGTAAGAGAGAGTGCCGTATACTTGGCTACTTGGCATTTATATCCGCCATCCATTTTGCACGCTGGTACTTCAGTCCCTATTCTTTACCTTTAGGTGCCTGTACTCATGTACGAATATACATAAATGTGTGCGCGTGCGCGTTGCATGTACACATTCACAGAGCATCCAACGTATGTCACGATATTACATGGGTTGCTGCGTTTTTACGTTGCCGGAGAGCAATGCGTACACCATGGCGGAAGTGCGTAAGAGAACGCCGACTGCCAGAGGAAAGAAAATAGAAAGAATAGAGAAGAGAAGAAGAGCAGAGAAGAAAAAAAAAGAAAAAACTAAAGAAGGGAGAGAGAACGAAGGCAGAAGAGAACTCGGATGTGCCGTGGAGCAGAGTCGTGTGAGGTGAGGGCGCACCTGGACCTTCTTCTTCATGAACGTATAAGGGCTCTCTGCCTTCCACTCCACGATTCAACCACCCAACGGACTGCCTCCAGTTACGTGTACCAAAGTTTCTCCTTTCTCTGTTTTCGCCCCTTTCTCTCTTTCGTTTGGCTCCTTTTTCTCTATTCTTTTTTCTCTTTTCCTTTTTTATCGTTGTTTTTACGTTTTCTCTTTTTCTCAACCGCACAGATCGCACGAGTGCATTGGAATCTGTATTTACCGACATAAACGCATTTTACATCAGCTTTATCGACGAGAGAACAATGCTTGATATTTTGTGAAAAAATCATATCCATTTCTTTGGTATTATACATAAAAGAAATGAGGGACAAGGATACGATATGCAAAAAGATATCAAATTTTGAACGATAATTTTGTAAATATTTAAAATTATTATAATTTCTTTTTCAATTTTTTCTTATTATTCTAATATTCAAATATTTTCAGTTTCATATCTATTCAAAAGAAAAAAATTTATAATGTAAATATTCTAAATAAAACACCGAATATATTCTTAAATTATATTATGTTTATCTTATGTTTTTCTTTAAAGGAGAAACAAGGATTTAAAAAGAAGTGAGTGAGACGAGTATTGTCCGAGCGAATTCAAGTAGAGGCAGTAGGAAATGGGAACTCGTATACCCGTATGGAAAGTACAGAGTGAACGCATTACACGCAAGCGACGACTCGTACTCGATGAAGATGTAAGGGCCGCATTGTGTCCTGCATCGTCGAGAGAAATACTCGAGAATAAAAAGAGAGAAAGAGAAAGTAGTACACATCATGTAGAGAAAGAGAGAAAGAGAGAAAGAGAGAGAGAGAAAGAGGCCGGGAACCTCTAACTACTAACGTGGGGTAGATCTCGCCGCGGATAGTGCTTTATTTCATCAAAGGGACAACAAGGAAGCCGAGATAACGCCGCAAGCTTCACAGAAAGGAGCACTTCGGAGTGGAGGAGTATGCGCGGCACGCACAACGGCTCGATCATCCATAATCGCGTGCAGACGCAATAACCAGGATGCTCGAGATGCATCCTCTGCGAAATTTCTCAAAGAGAAACGCGATATTTCATCGAAGGACATTGATAGAAGTAACTTTTATAAATTTTTAAAAAAGAATTAGAATTGTTGGAAAGTTTGATACGTTAAAAAAGATTAAATTAACGAAAGATATAATAATTATAACTGAACAAATCAATTAGAAAATTATAATAATATCCAATAGAGACATGAATGAGTTGAAAAAGTATAGTGTGAGAAGCTGGAGACTGAAAGAGTTGTTTACATTTACTCATGCGGGTTATCGGAAGTATCGACTTGGATCATCATACGATCAGAGGATTTTATGCGGGCAATGCAAATTAAATGGGTCGTGCAAAATACGATACTCTTCCCATTGTGATGTTTATCGTAAGTTCTCCGATATATGCACACCTATCATATAAATATTTTCATAGAGCTATTATATTTATTTTATATTGAATCAAATATTCCGTAACAAAAAATGATATTAAAAATTTATATTCTTTTTTATTACAGCATAAATAAATATCTTTTATTATTAACGTCAGCTAAGATCATATCGATTCCCAAAGTTTGTCTGACTAAAGAGATCGAGCGTCTCCATTTCCGATGAAACGGTTCTACAATATGGGTTCCAGATTTCAGGGTGACGATAGAGGGTTAGAGAGAGAGAGAGAGAGAGAGAGAGAGAGAGAGAGAGAGAGAGAGAGAGAGAGAGAAGGAAAGAGAACAAGAGCGTTGCTCGCTATTGTTTTCTCGAGTGGTACTCGCTGGTTCAATGCTCGCCCGCTCTGGTAGACCGGTACCAGATGTACCCGGACCGCCTGGTTTCAACTTTGATACCATACAACGCCATGCGTCACGGTTACAGCACCTAGCTTCCCAAAATTTTTTTTATTCTTCGTATCAAAAATAACACCTTACTATTGATAAAAATTGAACTTTTTGTTTTAGAAAGGATTGATTGAGAGGATTTTTGAAAATATGAAGATGTGAAAAAAATTCGTGGAAGAGAATATCGCGAATTAATTAAATTATATTTCTATACTTTTTTTTTTTTTTTTTTTTTTTCAAGTGAATACAATAAAAAAGTTTCCACGTGTGATGTGCAAGTTAATGAAAAGGATTTATATATATTCCTTTCAATTGGTTGTACACGAACGATATGTATACACGACGGATATCCGATGAAACTGAAGTCATGACAACAAGGCTATAAAATTAAGGTTAAAATTTTTTAACAAAATGAGATTATTCATCATATCGTATTATATATGACGAAATCTACTAAGGAATGAATAATGTTTGAATTAATATTCCATATTACAAACAATGATTAGATATAATCATGGTATTGTAATATCGGAATATATAATTAAACTGACTACGTCGAGAATAGATGAATAATCTTCACAAAGTTTAAAATTTTTTATGTGAACTAAATTGCATTGGCTAACAATAATCATACAAGAAAAACATTTAACATGATTACTTGAGTTTTGATTGTACAATTCAATTTATGTTAACAAGTCGCGTTCGCTTAAAGATTGTTCCTTCTATTTCTATCTGAATTTTTATAGCCAAGGTGCAATCTTCAGCGATGGTTGTTATCATACAGTTCCTTGTGAATGTGTACATTCACATTAAAGTTCATATAAAATTATACTTGATACTGCTTATGTTCCTAAGTTATAGAATAATAATTGCCATCATAGATCATATTATGCATCTATTATATCTAAAAAAAAAAAAAAAGTATAATTAATTATCCAAATGTTAAACAAGCGACAAATATTCTGTTAAAATGCAAGATTCAGAAATTTCAAAAAAAAGAAACAAAACAAATATTGGAATGAATTTAAAATATTGCACATTCATCTGTATATCTGTAAGTTCATATATAAATAATGTAGATAAAATGAACAAAAAAAAAAAAAAAGAACAATTTACTTGTTGATAGATTCCTGAATCTAAGCATAAATTCCAGAGTTCTAGATTATAAACGAAAAATCTTATAAATCTAAATTCAAGATCTGTGATGGCATTAATCAAATAGAGAAAGGTCTACGTTGACCGTCTCCATCCTCCTCCCCTACTTCCCCCACTTTCACCACTATTCCCTTGGTAGTTAGAAGAATAATTCTAAAACATCATAAGAAAAAGTGATTAATTATAAAACATGCTTTCGTCATTCTCTTAAATTATTAGATGGGAATATTCTTAAATCTTTACTATTTATATATATATATATACATATAAACAATCTTTCTCAATTAATTTTCTTAAAAATCTTTTAATTGAAATCAAATTAATTTAATTTAAATGGTGAATGAAAGAAATTTATTTTTCAAACAATAAAATTTTTCCATTAATTAATTATTCCATCATTTTTCAGGTATTACAATTAATTTTACATATCAAAATCTTACCCGTTGTTGATTATACTGCGAACCATAATTACTATATTGTGGATTTTGATAATTATTTCGCCCGTATTGCTGAACATTATAATTATTCTTTTGCTGATACTCCGGATAACGTTGGTGATAATTGTGCGGAGTGCCATATCCCCTTGCCCATGGACCAGGCACCATTGCAAGCTGGTTATGTCCACCATCGTATCCTCCTTGATAATTCGTACTTTGGTAACCTGAACAGAATCAAAATATAATCTCTTTATTTAATTACTTACTAACAATACAACAAACAATACAACGTTACTCATTACATTAATAAGAAACTATTATAAAACTATATATATTACAAAAAATTGCAGATTTCATTGAATTGAATGTCCAAAGATGTCAATCATACTCCAATTTGCCTCAGTCAATGAACCTGCTCGCCAATAGAAAAGCGACTAACCATACCGAGTAGTGGACTCGTATCGAGTATCTTCGTCCATCGACGACACGGAAGACAAAGGAGAAAACAACGTTCTCGACGAGGAGCACAATATTCGCGTAGGTGAAAGGGTCCGTGGGGAGCGTGGCGGCGCGTGTCCCATGTTCCCTCGAATAATATGTAAACGCGCGTGCACAGCCACAGCGACGGCAGACAGCCACCGAAGACAGAGGAGAAAGAGGGACCAAGTATTTGTCAGCATTGCGAAACGTCATAATGGAGGCTCGATGCTAATAACGGATTTTCGAAAGGGCAATGCGCCCGGTGTAGGCGCGTGTCTCACCCTGGCGAGTGCATCAACATACAGGAAAATCAAGCACGCACGCTACATCACGTATCCACGAGAGAAAGATGTGTATATATATATATATATATATATATGGAGCGAGAAAAAGAAAGCAAGGATAGGCCCCGATTATACACGAATCGTGTCGCTTCAACCCCCCTGTTCGCAGCAGGAAGCCGTCGAATCCTCGCGCTGTTGCACGCCCACGCAAACACGACTGCCGGGAAAAAAATTGAAGGCACACGATATAATGACGACGCTGACAAAAGAACAAAACGGTTACGAGCTCACCTCCTCTCCCCCTACTCCCCCCCTCCCTCTTTTCTAACTACCCCCGTCTTTGACTCCCGTTGAATATTTATAACTCGGTTTCGAATCGCGAGATCATGCTTTTTACGGTAGTCAAGGGGGAGTACGAAATAAGAGCGATGCCGCGAGAGTATTGAAAAAAGATGGGAAGAGAAGAAGAGGGGGGGAGAGAGGAGGAGGGGACCAACGGCCCGTTTTGTTTGATGTATCGTGACGAGTGGAAATCAATTTTAATTGAATTGATTATAAGCTACCCACTAGGGTAGGTAGGTAGGTAGGTAGGGGCGGTACACTGTCGCCGACTGAAACCACGGTGACTGTGTACCCCCATGGTCGATGGTTGCCTCGTGCAAGTACCATCTGAGCGTTTCACAACTTGGTAGAGTCGCGAAACGTTCCGATAATGAACTTCGAGGATTTCGTATTCATGTATTCCACGTGCGAGCGTCACTCGTTGTCTGCTATGAATGCATTTAACCAAGGGACCATCGATCCACTTGTTCCGTTTAGAAGATTGTTCCGAAACTGTCTATGATTAAATCGTTCAAATGGTAAATCACTTCTTTCCACGAGACGAGTTCTCTGTAAATCTTGTAAATTTACAATATTGATCCTTACATTGTATCATATTGTATATTGAAAAAGAAAAGGGGCCCGTTATCGTTATCTGCAATGCTCTTTGAATAGAACCAAGCCAATATTAATACTCTTCACCAAAGATACATTAACCTCTCGTCTTAAGAATTATATATATATATATTCAAAAAATCGAAGGTTGTAAGGGAGTTCCCCCTTTCTATACCAGAGGAGGATCTCATCCAATCTAGAGAGACTATCAGTGACGCATGATAATCGTATAGTTTGGTTCAATCGAGCTCGTAATAGGAGGCGGCAAACACCGTCAATATTATCGAGGGTTGAACGGGGTGGTCCTGTGGACTACTACTAGGCTAACAGTTACAGTAGAGAGTCCCTGCTATCTCTATTTCTAGTAGAACGGCGACCGCTTTCTCTCACTCTTTGCGGCAACAATAACATCCCCCGTGGATTTCCAGCCCCGGGAACGATGGATGGTTCGATGGATGGCCCCCACGGTAATCCTCACCCTCGCCAAAAAAGAGCCAAGGGGAGGAGGGTTTAACAGTTTACACGTCGGATCATCCCTCGTTATTGTTGCGTTTATGATAATAGCAGGCACGAACGCAGGGCACGGCTGACCGCTTCAACCCCATCCAGAGGGTCGCAATCGTTACCATGCTCAGGTATTTAATTAGACGGCTTTATGCTGAATTTCACAACGAATATTAATTTCTTTATTTCCATTCTTTCTTCTCCCTTTCTTAAGTAAGCGTAAAATCATAGGAGAGACGCTTTATTATTGCATTCTAAACTCTTTACTTTCGATTTTCCGGAAATTGTTACGAAAAAATGCTAATTCGTGAAATTTTTAATTCGTATAATTCATAATTTTGATAATTGATTACAATAAACATAACGATAAATCTCGATTATGTTTCAGGTTAAAGCTGTTAAAAATATAGGAAACGATCCTATGTTGGAATTACCGAGCAGTACAATCTCAATCTCTACAATGTTTCATCACCGATACCGTTCTCCACGCCAGAAATAAAAAGAGGATCTATGTATGGCTGGTGATTTAATTGGAAAGTCGCGGTCGCCCAGAAAAAAAATGATTTTTCGATGTTAAAATGGCGGACAATTAATTACAAAATGAAAGCTCCGCCTGCCTCGTCGCGAACCCCGCGAAATTGTATTGGAAAGCAGACGAGAGGCGGCGGGGGTGAGGGAAGAGGGAGGGAGAGAGAGAGAGAGGGAAAGAGAGGGAGATACGTTCATACGTAGATAGTATATGCGCTGTGTTGCCTATCCGCCATGGGTATTGGATTGGATTGGATCGCCGCGTCAGCAATACAAACACTCGAAGCCTCGATGTGGGTCGGCCTCTCCCGTTCCTGTTTCAAACTGAAATTACACTTTCCCGACCGACCCCGTCGTACCCCGAAACCCCCCCCTTCTTCTATCTAGCTCCATTTTCCCTTCACGTTGTAATTTTTCTCTCGTCATCAACAGCGTCGAAGATTTTACCAAAGTTCTTCATCGAATCTAACTAAACGTTAACGGTAACAACACAAGTGGAATCAGAAAATCTTACGGACATGGAGTTGAGATGAAATGATAAGACAATAGATTTTGGAATCACAATTCGACTTCAAAAATCGTAATCAAAAAATTTAAGATACATCTTGAGAGAAGAAGTGAAGAAATCTTGTGAAGAAATTTAATATTTTAATTAGCGGATGAAAATGATGGATAATTATTTTGTAAAATTTATTCTTTGTCTATGCTCAACATATTTAATAGATAATTCGAATATAAATTTTGAAGATTATTTTGATCGTAGATGGTGGTGGAATTGTAAGCTGGAGAGATAATTTTTGTGAAGAGAGGAGTCAGAAGCGACCGGTTAGCCAAGGTTTCCGTCCAAAGGATTAGAAATTAAAGGCGAGTCGGTGAATTCGAGATATAAATTTTCTCTCCAGCGGTTGAGAGTGAAAAAGACTTGTGCGACCGCGGCACGGGAATCGAAACCCTTTAGCCTCCGCTTTCCTCGAGAGGCGAGACCAACCGACTAACTCGAATGAAAAGGCACCAGTGCTGGTAAGAGACACTTCGTACACGCTCCTGCTGGCGTGTATCCGAGCACAAAAAAAGAAGAGAAAGAAAAGGAAATAGAGAAAGAGAGAAAAGAGGCGAAGAGGAAGGAGAAGACGCTTATTTAGCTTACCTTTTACTTACACGTGCTATACAATGTTTACCTACACCCACCTAAGCATATAAGACTGGAGGGACTGCTTGAGAGGAATAATGTTTGCGTAAGAAGAACGGATAGCGATTTCGATATTTAAAAAGAAAAAAGGGAAAACGTCAAGGTTGCCTTGCTGGTGACTTTCAAATCAGGATAAGATTCGAATGTTTAAAACGAATAGAATTGATAAAGCTTACTCTATTTGCGAGTAACAAGTAATATTTAATTATTATCAAAACTAAATATTGAAAAATAAAATATACAAATTTCTTTTTAGATTGAACAAAATTTTTAATGAATCCAAAAAGTTCACATCTTCGTCGCAGCATCATTTTTATTCTAAATTTCTAAAACCTCGATATCAAAGGGAAAAGGCTCTACGATTTTAGATGATACTATATCACTTGTTTCAAAAACATCTCACAAGAAGGAAAAGAGTACTAGGGAGAAATACAAAGAAAAAGAAAAAAAAAAAAGGAGAAGAAGAAAGATGGACATATTCTATCCAAATGTGGCGCAACTACCTGACGACAAGAACAATGAAAGAGCAAAGAGCGTGCGTTCCCCATCGTGGCTGGTAGCCGTGTACAAGATGGCGCCAGGCAGGCCGGAGGCCGGAGTACCACTCGGGCGATTTCCGGTGGCTTTGTTCCACGTACCACTCGTACACGGGGTGTATTCGATGAAACTCGAGGCTTAAAGGCGCGTTTTTCAGCCACGCTACCAGCTTACGTGCGTGCGCGCGAGATATAAAGAGGTTTTTCTTCTATGAAGCCAGTTAGCCAACGAACCGGTAATTCCTCCGACCGCCTTCTTCCTTCTCTCCACACGGGCTCCTCTTGCCTTCTCCCTCTTTATTCCTCTCTGTATGTGCTCCTCTCCGTAGCCCCCTTCAACTTCCTCTTTTCGCACGCTCCCGACTTCAACTTCCTCCCCTTCTTCTTCTTCTCCTTCTTCTTCGTCTTTCTCCCTACCTCTTTTTCCTCTTCCGTTCTCTCGCCGTGCTTCTTCCCTTTCTTCTCCCGCCCTTTGCTGTTTGCCCGCATTCATTCTCGCCTTTGCCAGACCCGTGGAAAAGAAGAAACGAGCCGGGTGCAACTCAAGATTTCCCCTACTCCCTGGACCGCCACCCTCTTCCTCTTTCTCTCTTAGCGTTTTCCTGTTCCTCTTTTTAGTCGCCGGTAATGGAGGCCCTCGAACGCCGGCCCTTCTAGCGCCTCGACGAGCCTGCCTCGGCGAAACGAAACGAAACGAAACGAGAGACGAGACACGTTTACCCCCACCCTCGACGAATGACTTTTACTTTCTTCCTCCATTCGTAGTTGAGCTCCGTTTTCCTGTTTCTGTCGGCCACGGTGATTCGTTCGAGAGGAAAATACGAACTTCTCTCTCTTTCGTCGGAAAACCAGCGTTGCTGGTTCACATATTGCTTCAAAGATTTGTCAATTTTTATTTTTTTACAGTGTAAGCTTAATAATCATTATAAAACTTATATATTTTTATAAGATAATTTTATATTCATTGATCATATTTATGTAAAATAATTATAGAAATTATTAAAATTCATATTGACAAAATTTACATCACGATTCTGAATATTGTATAGGATATTCATCGATGATTATCGGAATCCGCAACGCCGCTTTGGACATTTGCCAATGCGTTCGTGGCCCTTCGATTGTATCGAAATCGACATTGAGATTTTAGCCGATTTATACCGCGGCCGTCAATTATTACTGAAATTTTCGACGGGATTTGAAATATTTTGCGGTTTTGTAATTATCATTCGAACGTTGAATTTTCAACGTTTTACAGTATTATTTGAAATTTATTCAATATTGTAACATTAAAAAACGGAAGATTCTAGATATTTTATGGTAGATATAAAATTTTAGAATTTTCACAATAATTTTACAATATATTTCTTTTTCTTCATCAAAAATTTTCATATATCAAACAACTTTCAAATATCAAATGGTAACCAGTCATAATCGATAATTTGGTATGAATTAACAATTATCAATCAAAAACAAAAAAAAAAATAAAAAAAAAGAAAAAAGAAAACGCCCACAACGAAGAAACTTGGCCCTGCGAGAGGCAGCGTTTCGTTCTCCGGATATTTTAGCTTCGTCGAGGCGGTCGTAGAACTAGGGGGGTCGCGGGGAGCAGAGTGGGGGTACAGAGACGCGGAGGTGGGAGAAGGTACGCGCAGAAAGGTGGGACACAGCGGTCGGCGGAGAGGTTGAAGGAGCAGGAGGAAAAGGGCGAAGATCGAAGAAGGATGGAGAGAAACACTTGACCCTGCCTGGCTGGTTGCCGCACAGCCGATGCTGTGCCAGCAAACCCCACCGTGCAACGTGCGTTAATAAACGCAACGTTGGTGTGTTGGTCCCTCGTCTGTGTCCTCCTCCCGACCCTCGACCCTTTCTCTTTCCAGCCCTCCGCAAACCTCACCCTCATATCCTTGTATCCTTGTTTAATTCATATGACGTACGCCTACCGCGTTGGGTGATCTCGCTCAATTCGCGCATGCGCACTAACGAATCACGATACACAGCACGCGTGTGTGGCGCCACGAAGCAGGCGCACATATACATGCAAGGGGGAGGCAATGGGAGTAGATCGGTCGCGCGCAAGTAACGTGTTGACTCTCGCGATCGCGTAGCTCCTAATTTATTTACAATTTCGCGAAGGGGGAGCCGGATTGATTTGAGCCCCATCCACCGATGAGATCCAATACCGGGCCGCGGAGTAGCCGCCAATGCAAGCTCCGCCGTAATTCGCCGGCCGTTTAATTGCGCGCCAACCTAGACGACGATTGCATCGTTCGATGGTGATTAACGAACTTTTTGTACGTGTGTACTCGAATCATGGATTACTACACCTTTGACAATATATTTCCAAAAGATATAAAATTTTCATTTTTGATTTTTTAAAATTCAAGAACGCATCAAGACTAAAATTTTAATTTAAATTTAATTAGTCTATAGCAAATATTTCTTATTATATATTATATATATATATATATATATATATAAAATTTTAAATACATATGTCTAAATATATAAAATATCTAGTGATTTTTAATTGATGACTAAAAATAATAATTAATCACTAGCTAACAGAAACTATAATTCTTGATTATAATTATATTCTTAAAAAGAAGGCACAAAACACTTCTTAAACACTTTTTAACAATCAAAAAAAATAAGCAAACTCAGCACTAATAAAGGCCGAAATGCAAGAGTCGCGTGACATTTCGCGAGGTCCCGTGACTGAGCAGCCCAGCCAAGAAAATATTCCTAGCTGTAAGAACGGTATATCTAGATGTAACAAAGAGAGCGTTATAAGACGAAGCATTAGAGAAAAGAAGAAAGAAATATGCAGGAGCACTCGTGTCAGAGGCGACCAATAAATTTATCGAGCGGGTGTTGGCATGGAGACTGCCGGACAGAGCTCGGTTGGATGGCCCAGAGGGCGATGAGAGGGTACTCGAGAATCCTCCAGGAGCCCGGCACGGGGAAATTGGAGGCAGCCACGGCGGCGGCCAGGAGGAGGAACATAGAAAAGAGAGATAGAGAGTGCGAGGAGGAAGAGGAGGAGAGCGTATCGAGGAAAGACGAAGGCAGAGACTGAAACGAAGAAGGAGAACTCTCAAACTGGAGGGAAGGGGGCTGAGGTATCGATTTCTCGCGGTGATCCAATCAACGATGGTGCCTTATCTGACGCCTTTGCCACCCGCTTTAACACATCGATGTCTCTGATAAGAAAGAGCCTTTCCGAATTATTCCTCTTCTTCTGTTTTATTTTATCAATTTCCAAGTAAATATCAACCTTTATAATTTCATATACAAAACCGATCGACTTTTTATCAATTTAGATAGAAATTTCTAAAAAAAAATTCCTTAGACAAATAGTTTAAAACACGTATATTTCAGATAATGTAATTGTTCCTCGAATTAAAAATGTATCTAGCCGAAGACGGAATCGATACACATCCGGTGGAATTATGCAGCCAATATTCAACGAGCCAGCCAACCAGCCAGCCAGCCAGTCTCTAGCTGTCTTTAATCCATGGTAATCTTTAATTCATTAACGACATTAATTATTCATCGCCGATAACGACGATGGAATCGCTGATCGTCGCCCCTTCTCGACCATCACCACTACCAACTAAGTCTCGTCGTATGCCACGTCTGCGAGATGTTCCAACTCGAATGGCAGATCCTTTGTTATTTTCCCAACTTCTCTTGGATAAATCTGGTACTGGTGCAATTGTAACGCTGGGACCAGAACGAGAGCAGGACGTTTTCACGTGGACGTTCCGTGTGTACGAAATGGCTAATCCCTCTGACATTGTTCCGAAACAATACGATATCCGTCTCTAATTTGTACCGCCTTCCACGGTTGCTCCTCTTTCGCGTTATACATGAAGACCGACCGGCTGACAGAGTCAATATTTTCACTCTCTAGCCCCCTCCCCTCCTCTCACGAAGAAGACGGAATATCGGCGAAACGGTTTTGGTAAAAGAGAAGAAAAACGCGGATATCTGCATAGCTGGCTTGGTCGTTGCGTGCTTGCTCAGCCGTTTTGCATCTTATCTTATATATTCACGGTGCAGCGTCCTTGTTCCAAAAGACTTTTATCTTATTCTTTCTAAAAGTCTTTGGAAAGATTGATTTATGGATTGTTTGTTTTTTGGTAAAATTATCATAAATGTCTGTAACACGAATACATGTTTTTATGATTGTGAGAGATTAGCTCCAAAAGCTTTTTTTCAGGAGTATATCGTTTCTGGTGGATAGCTCGAGGAGACAAGATGCCGCGAAAAACAAGCGGTGGAAATCGCGTGAATGACGAAAGTAACAGAGGCGAACCGCCAGTGAGAGTGTTTGAGTCGCTCTCGCGGGACCTATGTCGGTCCAACTGGTTCTACGTTTGATTTGAGGGAGGCAAGAGGGAGTAAAAAACGAGTAGGGAGGAAAGAGAGGGAACGAAAGCAGAGGAGCGAAAGAGTAGTGCGCTCGGCGTTGTAGGACTCTCCGCTGGAGAGCCCTCCCTCTCTCTCGCCCGCTTAAAGCCCTATCCACTACTCATTTATCAAATAAATCAACACAGCTACTTGTGCACCTGTGAAGAGATCCAACCGCGACCCGTGCCGTCCAAAAGCCCGTGGCAATCCGTAAATCGATTTCTTCGCCTTCTAAGAAGTTGGAATTAAGAAATCAAGAAAGAACATTTGTCTGACAAAAAAAAAATATTTCTCCCTTGTTTGAATTGTTTTGAAGATTCGTGAAAAAAAGATTGGTGACAAAAGAATCTCGCGATGAAAGTAGTATTACGTGTTGAGAAATTTTATACGTTCGATAAATTTAAAAAAAGAAAGTTTAACCTTAATATTACGAGTTAAAAATCAAAAAACAATTGTGGTAATATCAATCTTTTTCTTGATTCCCGTTTATAGATCAATCAGAGCTGGAAAGACGCGAGAAGAATACAAGTAGCAGGAAAGTGAGAGGGAATGAAAGAAGGAAAGAATGAGAGAAGGAAAGGCATAATCAAAAAGCTTCGAAAAATCAGGATGCACTTAGAAGCACGTACTCGGCCTATAGAGAGGCATTCAGTTATACTGGTGAGTTTGGAGTCAAAGCAAGGACCCTTGCCTCAGCTGGCGCATTACCTCCGCCGCTCTCATGTCCTCTATGGCCGCGTTTACATCCACGCTACCTTTTCCTTCGGTAACCACCGCAACCATATTTACGATCACAGGGGAGAGCATTGACTCGACGATTAGAACACGATTTTACGTCATTTTTCAATTATTTTATCGATCTCAAACTGATTTTCTTTCAAACTAAAATCCGAAAATGTGAATTTTATTAATAGAATTTGATTAAAGAAAATATTTTAGATAAAAAGAAATAATAATAATAATAAAGAAATGAAAATGAAAATTGTTCATTTTTAAAGAAAAAATAAAAAAGAAATAGTAAAAACTGGATAATAAAATTCGAAAAATAATAAATCCAAGAATTAGAAAAGATTTCTAACTAATGATACTCGATGTATGTAATATTTAATTGAAAATTGAAAATTGGAAAATATTCGTTAAATTATTATATTAGACAGAAAAATTAAGTTCAATTTCATAAATAAACCCAACTACTGTTGTACCAAACACCAAGTCGTTTAAAAGTCCTTAAAGTCCTGTAAGGCCGTATCGAAAGGCCATTAAAGGTAACGCTCGTGAACAGACAGCAGAAGAAAAAACAATCACGCCTCTTCTGCTGTCGAAAAGACTCGTCGAGAGAAGAGTCTGTTCCTGCTCGAGGATCGTGATTAGGTGATATCGAATCCCACACACTTTGCTCGAATAGACCGACGAGAAGGTACAGAAGAGGACGAATAAGATAAGCGAAAAAAAGAAGAACAGAGAAGAACAGAGAAAGAGTTAAAGGGAGCATAAAGAAGCGAGAATCGCAGTGGACGATGGATCCTGAAAAGCGAGAAGTGCATTGAAAAAGGTGGCTACTCGGCTTTGTAACAGAGTTAAGAAAACAAGAGAAAGAGCGAAAGAGGAAGAGCAGATAAAAACATGGCAAATGGGAAAGAAGGAAGAAAGGAAGGAAGGAAGGGAGAAAAGAATGGGAGGAAGAACGAATTAAGAAGAGGAAGAAGATCCAAACCGTGAAAGAAGGAGAGAGATGGAGTGCGCCACGAAGAAGAGGAAGAGGAAGAGGATGGTCCTTGTGCAGCGAGGACCCCAGGATACCGGCAAGGAGTATCCTAGAACTGTCGAGGATGCTTCACTCCCATCGTCCTCTTCCTCGTGGCCCCCTCTACGTCGCGTATCTTTCCTCTTTTCCTCCGCTTGTCTTCCTTCCGTGCTCCTCTCTTTTCTCCTTGTAAATATGCCCCTTCCGAGTCCCATAAGGATCTCTACTCGCAAAGGGAACCGTCGTCTCCTTCAAACGCTACACACCAACAGGGATATCATCTCCCTCTTTCCTTCCTTCCCTCTCTCTCTCTCTCTCTCTCTCTCTTTTGTCCCTCTTTCTGTCTTTATTCCATTTCTTTTTTTCTTCTCCTTCTACTCTGTCCTTCTCGCGAATTCCCTTCTCTCCCTCCGCGTTTTTCATCAGGCAGCGCGCGAATCATCCGTCTCCTCTCTCTGTCGCATCCGATCCATGTGCCGCGAGACTTTCCTACGAATTACGAAATCGAGGGGGCTTATTCGAGGGCTCTGGATGTGGAGAGCATGAAGACCATGCGAGAACACGTTAAAATTCGTGGTCGAGGATAAATGGAATCGAACCACTTGCGCACTTTTTGGACCTGGCCTCCTGGATAGAGGCCATATTCTCTCTTAAATATCTTCGAGTTTAATGTATAATCTCTTTTTAATTTTATATACCAGTAAAATATTTAATATTATTATTTATAAATTCGAGTAGTACTAGTATTTATAAATTCGAATATAACTTGATCATTATTTCAGGACGAGATAAAAAATGACGATTATTCGAACGAGAAACGAAGAACGAACTGAAGAACGGAAATGATTGAGCGAACAGCGAGGAAATATTCAAATTTCTAGCGGGACCGCGAAATTCGACGCGATGGTCCGGAGGTAAAATTCCGGAGGTAGCAATTGAAGAGGATTCCACGGTTCCAGACCTAGACGGTCAGCATAGTCGCGAGTCCTCGAAACGTCGGTGAAATCGGATCCTTCGGGAGTGGCTGGTAGATGGGTCAACAAGTCGACGCGTTCGGAAACGAGATCGTTTCCTAACCGAAGAGAAGAACACGGCCACCGAACGTTCCGAAACCTGATACGTTCCGCAGGAATCAAAACGTGTCATGGATCCGGCCACTTAAGCCGGGAGAGAACCTTTCACACTTCCGATCGGGAATGAAAAGAAAGAAAAGGACCCGCTTGAAAATTGTCTGCGATTCTTATTCTTCTTTCTTTACCTCTATTCAATCCCTTAGATTATCATCTACCATGATTTCCATCCAAGATTGACACGATTATGTAAAACTGTTATAGACGATTTTTGATACACGCAAAGATTTACCAAACGATATAATGTACCCAGTGATTAATTATTAAATAGTGTTAAATTGTAAAAATGAAAATTAATAACAAGTAACTTTCTTTAGAAAGAAGACTTTTGCGGAGCTAGGAATAGGAATAGGGGCTGGAATGGTATTTGAAGATCTTCAAAAAGGGGCGAAGGAATCCTGTAGGAAAGCATGGAAAGTCTAAAAAAAAAAAAGGTATCTGCTAAAATCCGATTCGACGGATGATCCTCGCCGATGACTGCCAAGGCACAATGGAAAAAATCGAATAAGAAAGACAGAGAAGAGATCGAGGCACGGTAAAAGAGTAGTAGAGGTAGTTTCATTCTTTCTTCGGGGGGAGTTTAGAATTGGGCGGGTTTTCACCGTGCTCGCGTGGAAATGAGGTGGAAAACCGCACCCTCGAGACTCGACTCACCTTTTCTTTACGTTTTCGAGAATACTAACCGAAGATTTCACCAACACCCCGCGGTTTCCTGATATTACAAATGCGTGCGTAGAATGGCGCGGAGAGCGAGTTCTCGAGGCAGTGGAGCGCGAAGAAATCGTGCCAAGGTAAAAAAAAAAAAAAAAAACCAAGGAAGAGAGGAAAAGGGGCGGTGAAAAGATCCGATTCCGAAATAGGAGAAAAATATCAGAAGGCGGGAGAGGAAAAAAGGCAGAAAACATTTTCATTCGACGAATTCTCGCTGCCGCAAATACGCTACGGTTGGGCTCCATTTTTCTTGATTAATCGCGCGACCCAGAAACGAAGATGTAAATTACAACGTGTATAAAAAGAACTGGGAGAGCACGAAGAACGAACAGAGATAGTGAAATTTATAAATAGACATGATAGTATCTTTTAAGAATATCTATGAATAAAGTTAGAGTATTGAATATTAATAAAGTTGTGTTAGCTATCTATACAAGATAGATGCTATACAGAACTCAAAGTAGAAGAATCTTAAAGATATATTCTAATATCATTTTAAAAATATATTCTAAAATTAATCACAAGTAAAACAAGTGATTAAAAAAAAGCATTGAACAAAAACTTTTAAAAGTCTATGAATAAAGTTAGAATATTGAATATTTATAAAGTTATCTATCTATACAAAATAGATGCTATACAAAATCTATACAAAATATATTTGTATATATCTATACAAAATAGAACTCAAAATAGAAAAATCTTAAAAATATATTCTAAAATTAATCACAAGTAAAACAAGTGATAAAAAAAAGTATTGAACAAAAACTTTTAAGAGTCTATGAATAAAGTTAGAGTATTGAATATTTATAAAGTTATCTATCTATACAAAATAGATGCTATACAGAACTCAAAATAGGAGAATCTTAAAAATATATTCTAAAATTAATCATAAGTAAAACAAGTGATAAAAAAAAAAGTATTGAACAAAACTTTTAAGAAAACTTTAAAGAAAACTTTTAAGAGTCTATGAATAAAGTTAGAATATTGAATATTTATAAAATTGTATTATTTATACAAGATAGATGCTATACAGAACTCAAAATAGAAGAATCTTAAAAATATATTCTAAAATTAATCACAAGTAAAACAAGTGATAAAAAAAGCTGTATTGAACAAAAACAAGGATGAAGAATGAAATCAAAGTGGAAAGAAGAGTATTATGAATCGTGGTGCTCACACATATATTCAAGAAGCCATCTCGTTCATCTCTCCTCTCTCTCTCTCTCTCTCTCTCTCTGTGCATATCCATCGTATATAATCGTACGCAGGGAGGCAACAAGAACTCGTCGTCATTTCTGAATTAATCTCATTCGACTGCCCCCTTTATACTCTCCCTCGCATCCTGCGGGGCAAGAGGCTCGTAGCCGCTTCGTGGCCTCAAGGTTAATTGGAACGAGAGCTAGAAAAGGAAAAGGATCGGATAGAAATCCCACGTGATGAAGGTCACGTAAGTTTTCTTACCGGACCCCTGTCTTTTAAACGCACGCTCGACCGATGGATGCACTTTCGCTTCAAGGGTGAAGAAAATAAGGTTATGTCTTCTTTTTTGAAACCGTATACCAAAAGTTTTTTCCATAATGTATGCTTTCAAACAACTACATTTACAACTACATTTAATGCAATTTCAGAATTAATATGAAGATTCATATTTGAAGATTATTATATATGAAAAAAAAAAAAGAGAGAGAGACGAATATTATCTTCTAAATCTAAGCTACTTTCACGCGCATTTATTTCTGGCTGCTTTTAAGTAAACATCGAGAGAGAGAGAGAGACAGAGAAAGACTGGCTAAAGAGAAAAAAATTAGGGGTTGGTGCACAGGTGTATCGATGATCCCCCGACAGAACAGAATACCTTTTATTCGGGTGGTTGGAGAACCTAGGATATGCGCACCATTTACTTTTATTACGTGAAAGAGGCCTCTCTATTCAGATGATCCGTTAAGCTGGTCAAAAAAGAAAGAAAAATTCCATCGTGTTCCTTTCCTTGCGAACGATCGAGATCCTTCCTACCCTTCGGACGAGCTCATGGGGACGTAACGCGAATAGACGTGTCGGTCCTCGACTCTTCAATTAGTCCCGGAAGTCAACGTAACGAGAATTCCAAGAAAAATAGATCTGAACGCTAGAAAAATATCCTTTTTCTCCCTTACTTTTTTTCATAACAAAGTTATACAAATATTGCTATTGCGGTAAAAAAAAATTTTACTTTAGATTATTTTAAATAATCGATGCTTCAGATTTTGTTAAAATTTTTTGATCCATTCCATGTTTATAAATTTTGCTATATGAATAATCTCTGTTTTCTTTCAGAAATAACGCATCATTGAAATTTTGTGAGTGAGAAATATTTAATCTTGCACATTTATATATATATAAATGATTTCTTTCTTCTATCTAAGATAAGATATTTAAAAGAAATTACATTAAAATTAATATATATTTTCAGAAAATAACGCATCGTTGAAATTTTGAGTGAGAAATTATTTAACCTTGCACGGAATTAAATCACGGAATTTTAAAGATCGAACGAACGAAACGGCTTTGCAGTGTCAGCGTGAATTGGCAAGTAGTATGGGACAGAAACTGATCAGACGTTTCTCCAATTAAACGGACAGCCAGCCTAATGGCCCAATAATATCGATCTCTATAAACGAATGTGGGGTCGGTTTGGCTTTAAGTAAAAGTCCAAACGAATCGACCCTTGCCCCCCTCCCCTCCTCTTCCCCCTCGTGGCACTCGTGGAGGGCAGCCTTTCTATTAGCCACTAGAAATCGCACGAACCCTTCACAGGGACAAATCGAAACGGTACCATAGCTGCTGGCCCTCCCGGCTGTAATAGAGTTTCACGCTCGTCGAGAGAATTGGCCCGAGTCAGACGATCCTGGTAGATCGACGAGCTGGTCAAGCGAAGAATTGATAATCAAAGCGATCCCAAAGCCCTGTCTTTTTCCCTTAACGAGTTCGATTGCTTTCGACCAGCAAATCTCTACCTTTTCCTTTCTCTTTTATCTAGTAATTTATATTCATATTGCGAGAACTTTAAATTTTTTTTTTAACAAATATATATATATATATATATATATATATTCTTCCATTTATGATATTTAAAAAAAAATATTTTAAAAAAAATTACATTAAAATTAATACGTATTTTCAGTTCTTCCAAAATTCGACATCCTTCAAAGAGAAGAATTTCTCTTTTCCTTCTATCTATATATTAAAAAAAAAAAAAAAAAAGAAGGAGAAGAAAAAGAAGAGGAAAAATTTTCACAATTCTCAATTGAAGTGTGTACTCACGATGCGTGAGACCATGAAAAAAAAAAAAAAAAAAAAAAAAAAAAAGAAGAAGAAGAAGAAGAAGATTAAGTCCAGCTAGAGTACTAGATTTAATCACGCTATTTTTTCCTCACGAAGGAGCACGGATGAAAAGTCGTGAATTTCCACGAGGTGTCAGCGAGCCGCGGCTCCTTCTTCACTGCCGGTAAGAAATCGTGAAACGGGTTGAGGATGCGTGGAGTGGCGAACCGGAGGGGGTGGGATGAGAGAGCGACTCGACGTCGAGAGGGATCCGCCCTCTCGTGAAGGGTCCAGCCAGTAGACAGTCTCACTAATTACGCCGCGCCTCATTAGCGTGGAAGCCTGGCAGTCGCTTAAGGACACGTACGACGACTCTTCTTCGGTTTCGTCAAAGATACGGATTTTTTTCGCTCTTTTTTCTTTCTTTCTTTTTTCTTCCTCTTCCTCTTCTTCTTTCCTACTCTGCGCCCTCTTTCGCCCCTTCTTTCCTTTCTTTCCTTTCGCTTTTTTCTTCCCCCCTCTCTGTCTCTTTCTCCCCCTTTTCCTTTGCCAGCCGAGGAGAGGAGAGATGAAAAGGGAAAGGGGGAAGGGGAGGGGGGAGTCCTTTTCCGCGACTCTTCTTCGCTCGCTGACACGGGAATAGGGAAAAAAAATATTAGCAATGAGAGAAATCCTCTTTTTGCCGCGAGGCAAGAGTTCGAAGAGCACCGAGGCTTCCGCACGACGATCCACCACGCGGGGTGGAAATTGCAGTTACGTGGAGAAGTACTACGTAGATACGTTGTTTCTTGGGGAAAATTGGGATTGGCAAGAGTGATGCTTCTTGTCTTGCGAGATAAGTTTTGCGAGGTAAGAATTTTTAAATTGAAGTTTCACCGTTGCTTTCATTCGAGCATTTTAAATCCCCTTGGTTTATGAATATCTCTAATAGCTATAATATCTCTAGTGATATCTCTAATATCTCTAATAATAATCGCAATTCGTGTAAGTTTGTTAATTTAAATAAGATGTTGGAGGATTGGACAGAATTTTATTTTTAGACACCTTTGATTTGAAAAATTGAAGAGATCTGAGAGAAACTGGTTTAATAAATTGAAACTTGGTTACTAAGAGGAATCGAATTCGTGAGTAATAAAAATTATTTTCTTAAATCCGTAAGAGAGTCATTCTCGTTAATACGAAAATATTTGTCAATTATAATTTTATAACTTCCTATTCTATTAATTATTAGGATAATTTCTCCAACGAGATATCCAAAGAAGTAGTAAAATTAAACGAGAGAAAAGGGAGAATTTTCATGGGTCATGTCGAATAGAATGAGAGATACGGTGTAGATTGCCGATTCGGTTAGAAGGGGTGGATTTTCGAAGGCGATTTAAAGCACAATGCGGTTCAATGCCGAGGAAATTAGCCACGGCGCTGCCGGTGACGCCCGTCATCCCCATACCATAGAAAACAGAGACCGTATCTATCCTCGTTCCATGGGAGTGGAGTACATCATCGTTCGTATTTTCAATCAAGTTTCTTGGTTGAAACGATCATTCATCTAAATTTTTAAAGCTTTTCAACTATTTCCCTTTACATAATAATTTCTATCGCGACTTTGAAATATCCACAAATAATTTGAAGAATTTTAATTTTAAATTTATAATTTTTTAAATACTGTACCGATTGTAACAAAAACTTGTTGTAATGTTGTAATACGCGGATTATAAATTTATTTATAATCAAAGAGAACGAATAAGTTGTGAAAGGAGAAGAAAAAAGCGGTCTGATAAAACGAATATTTTTATGCTCTTCTTCTCGTCTTCTCTCTCTATCTTCGTTCAGAGAAAGGAGCAGGCTTTGAAGTTTCAGGCCAAAGAGAGGCAGAACGCGGGGCATCATCGAGTGTCTGAAGAGATCGCGAGGACAAGTTCACCTATGCTCTCGAAGATGAATGGATCCTATAGTTAATGGCGGGGAGGCTGTATCGCAGGTAGTAGACATACGTGAAGAATGAATAGGCGAGGGTGAACGAGCATTTAGAGAAGAAGCCTCTGTTCCATCCTCCTACTCCTCCTACCACTTCATCCTACTCCTGGACCGCTTTGTTCGACTCTTCGTCTTCGAGATCCAAGTTTTTCCATGGAAAACACGTGTCCTCGTTACCGGTCCAACAGTAATTACCGTCTATCTGCCAAACATCTTTTTTGTCACTTGCACAACAACCATGGTAAGCGTAGAGAGTCAGACTCCTCCTCGATAATCGTTCCTCGTCCTTGATTTTTTATTATCGATCTCGTTATACGGATTTTCATTGGTCTCTCTTTCACCGTCACATTTCCTATTTTATTATCGATCTCATCGTACAGTTTTAATTATCCTTCTGAACATTTATCGTTATTATTATTATTATTATTATTCATAATTTATTATTATATCATAATTTATCGTAATTTTAACAAGATAAAGAATAATAAAACTAAATAATAATTGCAGATGAGGAAGAAGCTATATTTACGATATCCCCAGAAGATAAAGACGGGATGAAAGAGGAGGGAAGGCTGATCCGCCGTGTCAGAGCGTCTGAACGTCCTTTTTTTCCGAGACGTCCACGACGAAAACGACTAAATGGATGGATAATGACGCGTAATGGATGCAACGGACATTACAGGTAATATCTCGTGAAAGCGGGAGCCAGTTTCCGCGAGGAACGGAGAAAAAGGTAGAGGAAAAGAGAGAGGCGTGGTAAATAGACGCGGCACACCTCGCTGCCGATGGATGGGACGCGGCGGCCCAGAGAGGTAATTTCCACCGGCGGAATCGAGGCTGAAGAACTGCTATAGAAGCTTTCAGGAAAGACTTGAACAGACTTTCGCGTGGTCGTAGCGATACAAGAGCTTGATGATGGAGATATATCGTTACTTTCGATGGATTTTCATCGTCTTATAGGTTCCTGTTTTTGTCCTTCGAGTGGAGAACGAGTGAATTTCAAGAGTATTATACATATACGTAGTATATAGATGATAGAAAACGATAGAATATTCCAAGAAACAGCAACAGTGGAACGGTAAAAGTCATGCTACTATTTTCAATTTTTCATCTCTCTCTCTCTCTCTCTCTCTCTCTCTCTCTCTCTCTC